>NC_141623.1:27158299-27329439 GCF_047967505.1 Dipteris shenzhenensis
AAAAGGCTAATTTCAACATACGCCTTGCCGATGATTCACGGGCTAAACCCTTGGGAATAGTGAATGGCGTGTCCACAAAGATCACAGGGGTCCGCTTTTCCCTTCACTTCACAATCTTGGATCTCCCCAAAAAATCCTATCAAATCTTACTGGGACGTCCTTGGTTACAGGAAGCATCAGTCCTGCATGACTGGGGAACTGATAGATTGACAATCCAGAATCGAGACACTGCAGTCAGGGTGAATGTGGGGACAGGATCTATTAAACCAATTGTTCCTAGAGCATTGGATGACACATCTTCCACGACAATCTCGTGCAAATTAGCTCCCTTGCAACAGCATGCCATAGCAGGTGACTCACAAAGCAATGTCAATAACTGGATACAAACATTGGCAACCATCGACAACTGCCATTCATTAGACCCCATCTTCTCACAGATAGATGCTAACGCACTACAGGTCGATCCTCCACCGACACATGAAGAACCGATCGATCTAGAGATGCCATTCTTTATGGCTGACCTCGAATGGGATAATGAACCTGAAGAAGGTACCCATACCAATGATGACTCAGATTTTCCTTGGGACCTTGAAACAGAGTCTGCGAATGCTGAAATTGAAGATCAAATCTTTGATAATGACCTAGCCGTTCTGCATGCCCTAATGGCAGTTGAGCTCCCAAAAGTTGAACCTCCACAGTTGAATAACAGCAGAAGATCCCGCAAGAAAGCTGCCAGAGGAAATCGCAGAAAAGCCAAGGCCGAGCACTTCAACGAATTCGAACGAGTCCAAACAAGGATTGTCAAATTGTACCTTGCAAAGGCAGTTCCCTCAAAATCAAAACCACCACCTCTTGAATGGTCCCCTGAGGGACTGGAAGGAGTATGTGCAGCACATGAACCCTTACTTGGAAACACCTTACCAGTGGAAAAGTTACCCCACAGTTCCCAACGTAAGAAGTTTCAAAAATATAAGCCACATGTGCGGATGAAGCTCGATCAAGAGACTTCAGAAAAAGAAAGAAAAGAAGAGCCTAACAAATTACTAAATGCAACTATGCCACCCAGTACACATGACACATGTCAGGCTAGTTCAACCCCATCAGAGGCCGATCTTCGAGAAGTGCCGGAATACTTTAAGAATTATACAAGTGGCAGTGCACCAATAGCAATGCCAAGACCAATCAGAGAATCCGAAGTTCAAGAAACCGATAGCATTGGAGAAACTCCAATCTATGAGGGACTGGCAAAAACATGCACAATAAACCTCGCCCTTGAAGGGGAGGAAGAAAAATTGGTTTTCATTGGGAAACAGCTCCGTCAAGAAGATGAAATCAAACTCAAGGACCTCCTAATGGAATACCATGACTGCCTAGCATGGTCATACAAAGAGATGAAAGGAATTTCACCAGAAGTGGTAGTTCACACGATCCCTATAAGGGAAGGTGCTCGCCCTAAGGTATGTGGACCTTATCGCACAAATCCTAAATATGGCACCATGGTTTATGACGAGCTGGAAAAACTCCTAGATGCCGGATTCATCTACGAGATAGAGCACACTGATTGGGTTTCACCCATTGTCATTGTGCCTAAACGCATCAAGAAGCTCAAAATATGCGTAAACTTGAAAAATGTGAATGCCGCTAGAATTAGGGATCACTACCCCCTACCCTTAACAGAAACAGTGTTGGAAAAGGTGGCAGGATCCGAAATATATAGCTTCTTGGATGGCTTCAGTGGCTATAACCATGTGCAAATTGCTCCTCAGGACCAATCAAAAACAGCATTTGCTAGAGAATGGGATATTTTTGCATATAGAGTCATGCCATTTGGCCTTTGTAATGCCCCAGCCACATTCCAGTGAGTCATGTTCACAGCTTTCAAGTCATTTTTGAATAAGTTTTTACAGGTGTTCTTGGATGATTTGTGCATCCATTCAACCAAACAGGACCACTTCAAATGTCTGGAAGAAGTACTAATCAAATGTAGGGAGTATGGCATCTCCCTAAATCCAACAAAATGCCAGTTCATGGTCACCCACGGAGTTGTTTTGGGACACATCGTCTCTCAACATGGGATTGCAACTGACATGGACAAAATCAAAATCATCATGGAATTGCCTCCTCCTACAAATTCCAAAGGTGTACAGGTCTTTATGGGCCATGCCGGCTATTATAGAAGATTTATATTGCGGTATGCCATGATAGCTACACCACTTTACAAATTATTAATGGAGTTCTTATGGACCGAAGAGTGCAACCAAGCCTTTGAGCTTTTAAAATGGTGCCTAATCACAGCACTCATCGTTATATCTCCCAATTGGGATATTGATTTTCATGTTCATACTGATAGATCCAAGTATGCAATTGGGAGTGTGCTTTGTCAACCTGGTGAACATAAGAAAGACTACCCCGTCTACTTCGCCAGTCGACAACTCAATGATGCAGAGATCAACTATACAACCACAGAAAGAGAAGCCCTAGCAATGGTGTATAGTGTAAAGAAATTTTGGCACTATCTACTCGCAAATGATTTTGTCTTCTACACCGACCATCAAGCATTGCTTTATCTTGTGAACCGTCCGTGTACCACAGGAAGAATAACCAGATGGCTCCTCTTGCTGCAACAATTCAACTTCAAAATCGTGGTCCGCCAAGGTGCCCAACACTACATTGCCGATCACATATCTCGAGTCAAGACAGGAGAAGAAGCCACTGGAGTAGAAGACGACTTACCAGATGCCACACTATTTCAAATAGATGCTGTTCCAAAATGGTGTGGAGATATCATTGGGTACTTGATGGCAGGAAGACCACCCCCTGACATGAAAGCAGTAGATGCCAGAAAATTGATTCTAAAAGCTGCACCCTATCAACTCACTGCAGGGACAACTGTACAAGATGGGCAAGGACCAGATATTAAGAAGATGTGTAATGCCTCATGAGATCCTGCCAATCCTGAGTGAAGTCCATGAAGGCATTGCAGGAGGACACTTCCAAGGGGAAGCCACAGCAAGAAAAGTTCTCCTCGTAGGCTACTGGTGGCCAACACTGTGGGCAGATGCCTATGACTATGTAAAAGGCTGTGATGTATGCCAACGGACTATTAAACCACAACACAAAGACTTCAATCCCCTAACAACAGTTGTTGCACAACAACCATTTGAAAAATGGGGGATTGACTATGTGGGTCCCATACATCCAGCAACAAAAGGAACACAGGCACGCTACATCATTGTGGCCACTGATTACTTTACAAAATGGGCTGAAGCTAAAGCAGTCAGAAAGGCAGATGCCAGAGGCACAGCAAGATTCTTATACGAAAATGTGATCACCCGATTCGGATGCCCCATTGAAATTGTGTCGGATAGAGGCACACATTTTGTCAATGAGGTAATGCAAGAACTCTTGTTTGGCTTCATGGTCATCCATAGAAAAAGCACACCCTACTATCCCGAAGGGAATGGACTAGCAGAATCCACAAACAAAATCATATACAATATCCTCACCAAGGTAGTAGGCAGAGAAACTGAATGCAGCCTTATGGGCATACAGAACCACATTCAAGGTCAGTACAGGGAACACACCTTTTCAATTGGTGTACGGCCTTGAAGCCGTGGTCCCACTCGAATTTGTAATACCAAGTCTACGCATCGCAGTACAGGAACGCATGGGTGATCATGAGTCCTTGAAAGAAAGGCTCTGTCAGTTGGATAAGCATATAGAGACAAGAGTAGTCGCTTATCATGCCATGACAACAGAAAAACGCCGACGAAAGGCATGGTTTGACAGGAATTTGAAAGCTAAAGACATCAAGGAAGGCGACTTAGTCCTGTTATACAATGCCAAAGTACACAAGGGAAAACTGAAGTATCTAGGTCAAGGACCCTACCGAGTACGAAAGATGAATCCCATCGGAGCTATGCTACTTGAAACATTGTATGGAGTCCAAGTCAACACAACAATAAACGGGAGCCGATTGAAGTGCTACTACATCAACACGCAAGCCATCCCCGACAAAAACGAAGATTTGGGAAACCAAGTCTTCCTTAGTTAGGATTAGATTTTATCACAAGCACTCACTCGCATATGCACATTTTTTGCACATTAGGGTTGTTTGAGTCTTAGTTTCCCTATCAAATCCCACAAATAAGCATATAGTTAGACACATCACATGCACTGACATGATTTTGCATAGGCACATAATAGATTGCATAAAAAATAGTATCACACACTTTCATTCCATACTCTCAAAGCATGCAATGAATTCACAAGCAGTACACGAAGCTATGCCAAAACTCAAGATGAATTGGCAACAGAGTCTGCAGCCTCCACAACGAGACCCTCGCCAAACATCACAGTCGTCTACTATATGCAAAAATATCAAACTTGCATACTAATTATCTACAAGCTCAATGCTACGGGTGCAATCGCATCCAACATGAATGCAAGATAGCAAGAAATGCCAGCCTCAACAACGAGACCCCCGCCAAACCTCTTCCCAAGAAGATTCGATGGCAGAGTTCGCAACCTCAGCAACGAGATCCCCTCTGACATTCACAGTCATCTACCCCACCTTAAGAGTAGATAAGCTTCTTGACCAACATCCTTTTATCCCAATCCTCCACAACGGGACCCCCGCCAAACATCACAGCTGTCTCCTATAAGCAAAAATATCAGACTTGCATACTAATTATCTACAAGCTCAATGCTACGGGTGCAATCGCATCCAACATGTATGCAAGATAGCAAGAAATGCCAGCCTCAACAACGAGACCCCCACTAAACCTCTTCCCAAGAAGATTCGATGGCAGAGTCCACAACCTCAGCAACGAGATCCCCTCTGACATTCATAGTCATCTACCCCTCCTTAAGAGGAGATAAGTTTATTGACTATTGACTACAAATTGTATGGTGCAAAAGCATTACAGCAGGAACGACTCGCATACCACAAGCTAAATAGCCACTGGATTACGCACATGGCATCCCAACTCTGAAATCAAAATAAGCCATAACCCGAGGACGGGTAATAAAATGGATCCGGGAGTATGTTGACTCTGTGCCAACATGAACTTATGAAGAAAGAGAAGGTGTTACAACTTTGTGTAACAACTTTGTGTCACAACTTCTAGACACAACTTTGTGTTACGACTTTGTGTAACAACTTTGTGTTACAACTTCTACATGTAGAGAGAGAATGTGTTACAACTTTGTGTTACAACTTTGTGATACAACTTTGTGTTACAACTTTGTGATACGACTTTGTGTTACATGCAGAGAGAGAAGCTCTCCAACTTGTATAAATACCCCATAATGGAATGAAGCCCACACTCTTTGGGGCATTGTGTTGAGTCTACTTTGGTATTCCAAGCATTTGTCTCAAGTGTCCATGCTTCCTTGCACTGCACGTCCAAAAGCATGTCCTAACCTTGCAACCCTTCTCCCCTCTCCTCCAACCCTGCAACCCACCCTCTCCCTCTCCTCCTCCCTCCTCCTCCTTCCTCCTTCTCCTCCTCCTCCCTCCTCCTCCTCCTCCTCCTTCTCCCTCCTCCTCCTCCTCCTCCTCCTCCTCTCTCCTCCCCCTCCCTCCTCCTCTTCCCTCCTCCTCCTTCCTCCTCTCTCTTCTTTCACCCATGCTCTTACACCTTCTTCCTCTCCCACTCCTATGCTTTCCTAAACCCTTACACTCCATGATCTACGAGGGAGACGAGTTCTCCACCATGTACTCTACTTTGAATCTTGGATCCTCCTTCTAACCCTGGATTCCTTCTAAACCTTGGAACCTCCTTCTAAACCCTGGAACTCTTTCTAAACCCTTAAAATCCTCCTAAACCCTACAATCCCCAATGAAGACGAAAGCCTTCATTACCTCAACAAAGATGGTTTACGTGCCTTTTACACATGCTTGCACTTTGTTTTCTATGTCTCTCACCGGAACATGACTCGAGGTCCTAAGCTACACATACCTACGTATGTTATGTTCGTGAAAGTTCGAAGTAGTTTGTTGTTTTACACATGCCTACGTATGTTTACTCACTACTTGAGATGCTAGTCTCCCCAGCAGCGGTGCCAAATGTTGGCTCTTTCCTACTGCTTTCGTAGGAAGAGTTGGTTTTTCTATGTTTGCAGGGTTCCGAGGCTTTTTGTCACCTACAGATATATTGGGATTGTCGGTTGTAGTATATGTGTAGCTTAGGACCTCGAGTCGTGTTCCGGTGAGAGACGTAGGCTTAAGTGTGGTAAGCAAACAAAGTGCAAGCATGTGTAAAAGGCACGTAAACCATCTTTGTTGAGGTAATGAAGGCTTTCGCCTTCATTGGGGGTTGTAGGGTTTGGGAGGAGTTTAAGGGTTTAGAAAGAGTTCCAGGGTTTAGAAGGAGGTTCCAGGGTTCAGAAGGAGGTTCCAGGGTTCAGAAAGAGTTCCAAGGTTTAGAAAGAGTTCTAGGGTTTAGAAGGAGGTTCCAGGGTTCAGAAGGAGGTTCCAGGGTTCAAAAAGAGTTCCACGGTTTAGAAGGAGGTTCCAAGGTTTAGAAGGAGTCCAGGGTTAGAAGGGGGATCCAAGGTTCAAAGTAGAGTACATGGTGGAGAACTCGTCTCCCTCGTAGATCATGGAGTTTAAGGGTTTAGGAAAGCATAGGAGTGGGAGAGGAAGAAGGTGTAAGAGCATGGGTGAAAAAAGAGAGAGGAGGAAGGAGGAGGAGGGAAGAGGAGGAGGGAGGGGGAGGAGAGAGGAGGAGGAGGAGGAGGGAGGAGGAGGAGGAGGAGGAGGAGGGAGGAGGAGGAGGAGGAAGGAGGAGGAGGGAGGAGGAGAGGGAGACGGTGGGTTGCAGGGTTGGAAGAGAGGGGAGAAGGGTTGCAATGTTAGGACATGCTTTTGGACGTGCAGTGCAAGGAAGCATGGACACTTGAGACAAATGCTTGGAATACCAAAGTAGACTCAACACAATGCCCCAAAGAGTGTGGGCTTCATTCCATTATGGGGTATTTATACAAGTTGGAGAGCTTCTCTCTCTGCATGTAACACAAAGTCGTATCACAAAGTTGTATCACAAAGTTGTAACACAAAGTTGTAACACATTCTCTCTCTACATGTAGAAGTTGTAACACAAAGTTGTTACACAAAGTCGTAACAGAAAGTTGTGTCTAGAAGTTGTAACACAAAGTTGTTACACAAAGTTGTAACACCTTCTCTTTCTTCATAAGTTCATGTTGGCACAGAGTCAACACATGATAACTATGTAGGCTTGTTCTGCACTGCACCCATGTCCCCTAAAATCCTCCTCAACCACATTGCCTCACAAGAAAGAGCAACTATAGCTTGCTTCTTGCTGACCCATGACACAGCTCCAGATCCAAGTGAGAAACAGTAACTTGTCACTAATCTCCTGCTGTCCACATCTCCTGCCCAATCCGAGTCACAGAATCCGGCCAAGGTGTTGCCCTTGGTATAGGTGATGCCATAATCAAGTGTGCCTTTGATGTATTTCAGCACCCACATCCCTGCCCTCCAATGGTTCTCCTGGGGCTTATTGAAAAACCTGCTTAGTACACCAATCGCAAAGCCGATGTCCCGGCCGCGTGTTGCACAAGTAAATCAAACTGCCCACAAGCCTTCTGTACTTTGCTTCGTCCACCAATGGTGATGAATCCTCATTTGAGAGCTTCACGTCAACCTCCATAGGGGTGCCAACTGTCTTGCACTCAGCCATGCCAAATGCCTTCAGTATCTCTCCAGCATACTTCAGCTGTGAGATGAAGATCTGTTTTGGCTCTTGCCAAACTTCAATCCCCAAATAGAAATGCATCAGTCCGAGGTCTGTCATTTCAAACTCTCTTCCTAACAACTACTTTGTCTATGAGATCTTTTCTTCATGGTTCCCTGTTATGACAAGGTCGTTCACATAAAGGACCACGATCATACATCTGCCTCCTTCTCTGTAGATATACAAATTTGCATCAGATGGGCTCCTCCTAAACCCGTTTTGTAGAAAGTAGGCATCAATCCACTAGTACCACGCTCGTGGGGCCTATTTCAGCTCACAAAGTGCCTTCTTTAGTTTACAGACTTTACCTTCTGAACCGGGGATCACAAAACCTGGTGGTTGTTCCACGTATACCTCCTCCTTAAGATCTCCATTCAGAAAGGCGGATTTTACATCCATCTGAAACAAGGGCCAACTTTCCTGTGCTGCTAAAGCCAAAACACTGTGAATTGTGGTTAGTCGAGCTGTGGGAGCAAAAGTATCTTGATAATCAAAACCATGTATCTGTGTGAATCCTTTTGCCACAAGCCGAGCCTTGTACTTATCCAACGTGCCGTCGGACTTGTACTTGGTCTTGTACACCCACTTGGCGCCGATTACCTTGCGTTTTGGTGGTCGATCCACAAGGTCCCAAGTGTTGTTCTTCATTATGGAGCCATACTCCGACTGCATAGCCTCCATCCACATATCATCACCTTGTGCCTCTTCAAGACACTTGGGTTCTTCAGCACGGATCACCTCTGTCATCAAAGCGTAGTTGACCAAGTGTTCATGTGCCCTTCTTTGCTCCTCTAATCTCTTGGACAGGCGGTGTTCGGATGGTTCCTCCTCAATGGCTGAAGGTTCTCTGCCATCTAAAAGCTTCTTGACCCACTTCGGGAATGGCCGTTGCCGTTGTGGTTCTCTAGGCTCTTCTTCCTCTTCTTTATCTTGTTCGGGGAGTTTGGTCTGCTATTGGTGGTTGTACTAGATGGATATCCTGGTAGACTTGGTTGTCTGGGAAGGAAGCATCCTCCTCCAATTGATGCGGCTATTTTGAGAAGACCACATCGCGACTTACTGTACCTTCTTTGGTAACAGAATTATAGAGATGGTAACCCTTCGCCTCTTCACTGTAGCCCAAGAAAATACACTTCTGGCTCTTTGGTTCCCATTTGGTCCTGTTAGCATCAAGGACATGCACAAAACAGTCACATCCAAAAACTTTGAAATGTGCAGCTGAAGGTTTCATACCAGAAAAGGCTGTGTTACATGCTTCAGCCCAGAAAGTCTTTGGCAAATCTTTCCCTTTCATCATACTCATGCCCATATCGTAGATGACGTGCATCTTGCGCTCTGCTACTCCATTTTGTTGTGGTGTATGTCGCGGGGGTTTCTGCCTCTTGATCCCGTGACTTTTGCAGTAACTTTCGAATTCACTTGATGTGAAATCTCCACCTCTGTCTGATCTCAACTTCTTCACCTTCCTCCCCATTTCTTTCTCGACCATTACATGCCATTCTTTGAACTTACTAAAAGCCTCATCTTTAGTCTTCAGGAAGTATATCCATATCCTTCTACTGTAGTCATCGATCAGCGTCATGAAGTAGTAGGAACCACCCAAAGCTTCCGTCTCCATCTTTCCGCAGAGGTCCGTGTGAACGAGCTCTAGAGGAGCCTTTGCCCTGCTGGCCTCTTTAGGAAAGGGCTGCCGATGCTGCTTGCCCATCATGCAAGCTTCACATACAGATCTATGATTTCTGGTAGGTCTGCAATCATTCCACTTTTATGCATCTCCTTTAAAGAACTAAGGTTTAGATGACCAAACCTCTCATGCCACAGCTTAGTGTTGCTCACATCGGCTCGAGCACTGAAAGCTGAGAGTTCATAGATGTTGTTGCATCGTGTACCTTTACCAATGACCTTCCCTTGAAGATCCAAAATCTGTGCACCATTCTTATCGAAGTGAACTTTGAGGTCCCGATCCGTGATCGCAGAAACGGACAACAAGTTCCTCTTGATATCTGGCACATAAAGAACATCGAACAACTATTTTACTCCATCTGACTTGAGAGCAATCATACCTTTTTTGCTGGACATTTGGCATCATTGACGACTGCTACCAGGATGTCATTCCCTACTAGTTGTAGAGAGGTATACCAATCCTTCCAACTAGTCACGTGGCGCGATGCACCACTGTCAATAATCCAAGATTCATCCGTAGGTACATGAACTACCTCCGTGCAAATCTCCTCAATTGCTACAAACAGCTCTACTGGTACTGCCTGCGCACTGTTGCTAGACTCTTTCTTTACTCCGTTCTTCTCATCTGCAATCTTCTTCCGGCACTCATTCTACTTGTGGGCCCTGCCTTGTTGCAATAGAAGCACTTGATCTTCTTCTTTCTCTTTTTATCATCAGAAGAAAATGGGTTACCAGAGTCCTTACCTTTACCTTTCTTTGATCTAGCCGAGAAAGCTGAATCTTCTCCAGTCCTCGTCTTTTGACACATCTCCTCCTCCAGAAGCATTGCGTTGAAATCCTCAAAGTTGAGGGGCGGATTTCTGTTTTGCATATTCAGCGCTGTAACAAGACCGTCGTACTTTGGTGGGAGAATCCGTATGCACCTTTGTGCTAGATTCTGGCTGGTGATGGTGATGCCAATCGCAGTCATCTGATTGCGCAGATTCTTCACCCTGGTGATGAACTTCTCTGTCGTTTCAGACTCAGACAGTTTCTCGTTCGCGAGGTGAGTCTCTAGATTCTCAATCCGTGTCTGATTCATGGTCTCGTATTGATTTTTCAAGACCGTCGCTATGGTGACATGTTGAATTAACACCATGACAGAATCACTTACACTGCAGACAATAGAACACAGCACATCTACATTTCTTCTTATCCATGCAAGAATCTGATCCGCAGTTGGTACTATCTGGTTGTCTTGCATAGGCTGGATTCGGTCTCGCAACCGACTTCACATCCACCCCAGTTGCAGTATCCCAAAGCTCGTATGCACTTAGGATGGTCTTCATCTTGAACTTCCAGAGTGGATAGTTAGTGCCGTCCAACTTTCTGCTTTCGCCGAATGGTGGGATTCACAGTCTTGCAGGCTAGGCCATCTCTCACAATCTACTTGCAACCAGAAACACACTACCAAATCTTGTTGCTAGAGCCCAAGCTCTAATACCATGTAAGAAAACAATACGTCTGTGCTCAACAGATAACAGGATCTCGTATGCAAGAGAGAAAAGCAGATAGTATGGAGAATCAAAAATTTGATTAATGTAAAACTGATACAATAGATGGCGCTGCCTCCCAGCCGTGCGCTCCTATGTGAGAAGCTTCGATGGCATGCTAGAAACAGTAGAGGACAGAGGCTGGATGCTAAGGAATCAGGGTTGCTGTAGCCAGTAATGAATATGGGCTTCACGGGCTTGCTCTTATATAGCCACCAGTCGTAGTCAGCTAGACCCAATTGGGAGACCGACCCAGTCGGCCAAAAATGGCCGACTGGAGGTGGGTCTCGAAATAGGCCACCGACCACACGTTAGAACCGTGGCGCAAAATAGAGCAAAATAGAGGCATCCGGGATCATCTGGGCCTCCAAACAGGCCCCGCAACCCGAGAGTGTGCTACCCCGAGAAATGCTCTGTCTACCCTCAGTGCGGTCAATCATGGGATGCCTTCCCGCACTTGCATGTAGCCTAGTTGGCAGTGTGCCAACTCTATCTGAAGCCGTCTAGCCATCAGGCCACACATGGCCCCCATCTGGTGTCCAAACCAGGACCTACCGGATAACCAAGCTACTCAAATGCCTTCTCCTCATATGGGGGGCTTACAAGTAGAGTTAGCTGGTTCCCGCGTAGTTACTCGAGAGTGGAGCATTGATATCTAACATATACCAGCTGCTCATCTCATAAAAAGCAACATCTCTACTCACTGTAAACTTACGAGTAGAAGGGTTATAGCATCTATACCCTTTCTGCTGCAAAGAATAACCAATAAAGATGTACTTCTAAGCATTTGGATCCAACTTGGATCTCAAATCATCTGGCACATGAACATAGGCAATGCAACCAAAAACTTTCAAATGAGAAATATTTGGTTTCCTACCAGTATAACCTCCTCTAGCATCATGCCATGTATTGCTGCAGTGGGAGTCACTACTACACACAGATCCTATTGTGACGTTTACGTATTGACATTTAGCGCCCGCTTAGTGCTAATCATCGATATAAAAAGCGGGTATCATAAATCGTTGCTATATAGCGACTATTTTAAAAAGTCGCTATATAGCGACTTTTTCTGTAAGAGTCACTATATAGAGACTTTTTAAAATAGTCGCTATATAGTGATTTTTTAAGGTCGCTATATAGCGACTCTGAGACAAAATACTATAGCGACGTTTTTACAGAAAGGGTTTTTTTTTTTTTATAGGGCTTAAAAGTTAGTTTTTTCCAATGAATTTTTTTTTTAAAATTTTCATACATGTTTGAACTCATAGAGAATAAAAAAATGAGAGCATGTACATCAAGCCTTTGAAGCTCGTATATTCATGTCCAAATTTGAGATGAGAAAAATCAAATAAGAGCATTTACATCAACTGTTTCATCTTGAGCTAAGTCTAAGGCGCCAAGCAAGTCTATCTCCAACTCTATACCGAGTTGATCTCCTATATCATCATCGTACTCTAGCATTGTACGTTCATCTAAAGGTATTTGATCATCTTCTTCAATAAAGCTGAAGTGTGGTGATTGATCTTGATGATTGTTGTCTTCTTCGTTAATATCGTGATCTCCATCCTCCTCCCATGCGATGTCATTATGCGCATCTTCCTCTTGGCTCATATGGTGATCTACATCTTCTTCGCTAGATTCATCAATTGGATCCGGCATTGGTAGTGGCATCTCCATATCCACATCTCGATCTTCAAAAATTTGCTTACTTCGTGATGCAACTTGGATCACGTACCACCATCTTGGATCAGAACGATCCGGATGAAAAACCACCTATATTGAAGATGGGTGCCAAATGTCGTCAATTATATATATATCAATGGACTTTAAAAACGATAGCTTCGAATAATTAAATCATTAGTATGTACCTGCTCACAGTGCTCGGGAAGAACAAAAGTATCACTTTCATTGGTCCAATGTTTGGTGGAGTCTATTGCAAAGAGACTGCTACTATCTTTTCTCACTGTCGCATGGGGACCGTTGTGAGTAGTTCTAAACCATTTTACATCAAGAATGAAAATAGTAAATCATTTGAAATCAATTTCATAGATGTCGCATATGGTTCCACAATAATCCAACTGTGAGGAGAAAAGATTGGTATCCGAAGCACTTGCTCGGCTATCTTGTGTGAAGCTAGCCATGACTCCACAATCATACGTGACTCTCTTTGAATCGATGCGTTCCACGCGAAAATGTCGTCCATATGACCATAATGCACTATACTTTTTGTACTGTAAAAGAGCATCATTAAAACAATGAAGATGCACCTATTTTATAGCATATATTGCCACAAATAATTACTTAATTACGTCAAGAGATAAGAAACTTACATGCACCATACATCCAGATGATAACTCTCGCTCGCGCTCGCTTATTGTCTCTCCATCACGTTCGACTTTACGTAGAGCCAGTTGTAGCCAATCAAGTGACATGTGAGTAGGGAGAAGAGCTAGATCTCGTGGATATGGTTCTGATCGCCTGTACATTACTTTGAATCTCGTCCTTGCATTTATTCTTTCTGCTTTGGCCACTTCATATCTCTCAATCCACTTCTGCATCTCAGGGCTATTGAGGATACAAAACTTATTGAATTTCTCCATTTGCTCTTCGCTCATCTTTCTTTCAATCCCTTTTCCTTGGGGAACCTCGCCAACGATGCGATCATCATCCTTGTTGTGCCAAGCTTGCGGCATATCAGGATCCGTGGATGCAAGAAACTCTGTGATATATACTAATGACTCTTGCACAAGCCATCCCTCTACCATGCTCGCTTCCAGTCTTGCTCTTTGTCTTACAAACCCCTTTAAAGTTTTCATAAACCGCTCGAGAAAAAACATCCATCGACTATGAACGGTACTTGCTATAGCCACCTCATCAACTATGTGCACAAGCAAGTGGACTTGAGTTGTCATAATGCTCGAGGGAAAGTGCTTCTCAAGCAAGCATACGGCTTCGATGGATTCCACCCTAGCCTTCTTGATGCTCGATATAGAGATCTCTTTTTGAGATATCCACCTATTTCACATGTCCATGCATATGTAAGATATTTGAGATATCCACCTATTTCACATGTCCATGAAGAAAATACATAATGTGATTTGATAGTAAGCATACCTCACAATACCACAGATCTTGAATATAGCATTTCTAACATCTCCTTGTAAGCACCCTTTTATTGTAATTGGGAGGATGAACTATCAAAGCAACAATGAAGTCATGTCAACAATATAACATAATAATAATTACGCTAACGCATCACTATTATCGGTACACTAATTCTACTTAGAATACCTGTAAGACCTTGTGCCAATCATGGGACTTGAGGCCACTAAGCTTATTGTCCTTTGAAAATGCTCCTTTCAAGCAACGCATGTACCTTGTCGGTGTTTGAAAAGAGGCAATGTCTGCCTTGACCGCTGCCTCCTCCCTCGTAGAGAGGATCCACGTTGCTTTCGGGAGGACAACTTTTCCCGAAGCATGCACTTGGGGCCACAAATGAGACATCCTATTCATAGCACGCAAGTCTTCTCGCACTCCTCTCAAGTCCTTGGAACCAACCAAGTGTGCCCAAATAGTAGCCCCCACATTCTTGAAGATATGCATGGGATCCAAGAGATGATTGATTTGTAACTGACCCCAATAAGGAAGCTCGTGAAAGATCGATAGCCTCTTCATACCAGGAGGAGGTTCCTCTCCATTCGCCCTCCAAGCTTGAGTCCAATCACTTGCCTTCAAATATAATGGTGGTGGATCAAGCTGACCTCCACGTGCGAGATGGTCGAGCGGAAGGTATCGAGCATGACCTTCATATACATTTTTCTTCATATGTTTGGAGTAGCGTGCAAGCGATTTCGGAGCCAGTCCACAAATAGGACAAGCATGGTACCCACTTGTAACAAGTCCTGCACGCGTGCATGAATGTGTTAGTACAAGACATGCGTGCAAAAGAGAGTAAAAAAAGCATAATCTCTCATTGTACATGTAAAGACACAACCACGTACCCGCACACTCTCCATATCCTGGGTAGTCATGCATGGTCCACATCAAGATACCCCTGTAACTCCTCTATCAAAGGTGCCATGTACACATCCATGTTTTTTACCTTGTACTTTCCTGGCACAAGTAGTGCAAGCATGAGGTGTTCCTTTTTTATTGTTAGCCATGGTGGGATATTGTAATTCACCACGACTATGGGCCATGTCGACCAAGATGTCGAGCGTAACCCGAAAGGATTCACGCCGTCCATGGCTAGCCCAAGATGTAAGTTGCGTGGCTCCCTCGCAAAGTCCGGCCACTAATTATCTATGTGCTTCCAAGCTGCACAATCTGCGGAAATCCTCAATGTGTCATCAGTGGACCGATGAGATGCATGCCATGTCATCAACTCCGCTATGGATTTGCATCGAAACATGTGTTGTATTCTTACAATGATGGGAAAGTGTCTCAAGACCAAGTTTACCGGTATCCGCTCACCCTGCAAGTCATCTCTATATCGTTGTTCCCCACACTTATGACAACTAGCCAAATCTCCATGCTCATGACGAAAGAGAATACAATCATTACGACAAGCATGGATGGTATCATAATCCATACCCACTGTTGTTAGCATCTTTTTCGCTTCATCTCTTGATGCGGGCATGGTATTTGGTGTAGGCAACATCTTCTGGAGCAACCTATGACAAAGACAATATCCAAATGATGATTCTCAAAACAAACAATATACAAATAATGAGTCAAATT
Organism: Dipteris shenzhenensis; assembly: GCF_047967505.1. Classification (NCBI taxonomy): domain Eukaryota; kingdom Viridiplantae; phylum Streptophyta; class Polypodiopsida; order Gleicheniales; family Dipteridaceae; genus Dipteris; species Dipteris shenzhenensis. Next base: position 27,174,015 of record NC_141623.1, read on the forward strand.
AATGCAAGGGCTAACCTCATTAAGGCCGAGACACTTGTATCCAACCACCCATACTGTACTTGTAGATTCAAGATTGATCAGAGACAAGCACGTAGTTTAGACATCCTAGCACCCTCGTACAATTGTGTTGATTGCAACTCTCGCATTTTGACCTCAGACTCTGATATCACGTGTACGTGGGATGTAGTGCCCCTAAAAATGGAATCCATCATGTCGACCATACCCTCGTCGTCATCTGAGAGACTATGGTCTTGTTGAAAGTGAGAAGGTATATGTGTACCCTCGTCACCCTCCTCATCCTGTTTTAAGATTTCGTGTAAATATAAGATCTTCCATTTCCTCGTATACAATAAGATTGCGAACTTAAATAGCTTTGACTTACCGATGATCCATCAACATGTGCAACACCAACGGGGGGTACTGGTTCTGGTTCCTCCCCATACATCTGCAAGTGGCGCATGATAATACGACGTTGATGTCGTACTTCTCGCTTGCAATGAGTGCAATGACAGTATAACCTTTTCGTAAGCCACTTCGTGCTCGTGGGTGTTGGCTCATCATCGGACGAGCTTCCACTCGTCCCTTCCATCTACACTTATAAAATCACAACATAAGCATGAGGAGGACATATTGACAATTATAAAAAAGCATGTTTGAGCTTCTCTTGATGCCATATAAATCCCTTCCATCTACACTTATAAAATCACAACATAAGCATGAGGAGGACATATTGACAATTACAAAAAAGTATGTTAGAGCTTCTCTTGATGCCATATAAAAGAAATGACAATAAGCGTCGCTATATAGCGACGCTTTCCTCTGTTCCGTCGCTATATAGCGACGTTTTTAATTAAAAACGTCGCTATATAGCGACGCTGTGGTTTAAACCCGAAACGCCGAAACGCGTGGCGTTTTGCTCAATCCATTCCCTAATCTCTCAAATAAGCAACCCAAAATCTCCTCCCACCTATTTTCGACGACCTCCCATCTATTCCAAGCAACCTCCCACTCTATTTTCCACTCCTCACCCTTCTCCTACCTGTTGTACTCCCTCTCTATCCTTTTTCCCTGTTTGGTTTCTTGAAAGAAAGTTCTTCAAGAGGTGAGTTTGTTTCAACAATGTAGGTTGTTGTTTGTTAGCTTTAGTTTTGTGAGTGTTTCTTCTTGTATTGCTAAACCTGTAAACTAGTTTTCATGCTTGTTTTGAAAGGATTGAAACAAAAAACAAGATTTCAAGAAAGAAAGAAAACTCACCTCTTTTTTCTGTATTTCTCTTCCTTCTCTTTCTCCTTGTCTCCTCAATCTCCTCCTTTCCTTGTCTCCTTAATCTCCTCCCTTCAAGAAGTTGCTTTTGTAATCTCCTCCTTCCACTAACATCTTGTTTGAAAAAATGGGTTGTTTTCTCTCTTTTTTTTGTAGGTCCAATCCACTACACTGAGCGGGACATACTATTTCAGGTAAGTGCTTCCTCTTTTTTCCATTTATTATTTTTGTTATTTGCATTGGCCTGCAGCTAGCGCCTTAAGCGCTAGCTACAGTGATGGGCGTAGGAACCCTCTCTTCCCCTCCCACTCTTTCCTTCTTTTCCCTTGTCTTATTCTCTTTTTTCCCCCTTCTCTTTTTTCCCTCTTCTCTTATTCTCTCTTTCCCCCTTCTCTAGTTCCCCCTCATCTCTTTTCCCTTCTCTCTTTCCTTTCCCTCTTATTCTCTATTTCCTTTCCCTCTTATTCTCTTATGCTTATGCTTCTCTCATTCCCCCTTCTCTCTTTCCCCCTTCTCTATTTTCCCCTTCTCTCATTCGCATAAGCTCATGCTCACGCATAAGCTCCTTCTCTACTTCCGCATGAGCATAAGCATGAGCTTATGCTTATGATTATGCTTTCCCCCTTCTCTATTTTCCCCTTCTCTCATTCGCATAAGCTCATGCTCACGCATAAGCTCCTTCTCTACTTCCGCATGAGCATAAGCATGAGCTTATGCTTATGCTTATGCTCATGCATGCTTATGCATAAGCATAAGCATAAGCTGCTTCTCTACTTCTGCATGAGCATGCGCATGAGCTTATGCTTAAGTTTCCGCATAAGCTCCTTCTCTACTTCCGCATGAGCATAAGCATGAGCTTATGCAGAAACTCATTCTCTATTTCCGCACAAGATCCTTCTCTATTTCCGCATGAGCATGAGCTTATGCTTAAGTTTCCGCATAAGCTCATGCTTATGCATGAGCTTATGCGGAAATAGAGAATGAGAGAAGCTTATGCGGAAACTCATTCTCTATTTTTGCACAAGCTCCTTCTCTATTTCCGCATGAGCATTAGCTTATGCTTAAGTTTCCGCATAAGCTCATGCTTATGCATGAGCTTATGTGGAAATAGAGAATGAGAGAAGCTTATGCGGAAACTCATTCTCTATTTCCGCATAAGCTCCTTCTCTACTTCCGCATGAGCATAAGCATGAGCTTATGTGGAAATTCATTCTGTATTTCCGCACAAGCTCCTTCTCTATTTCCGCATGAGCATAAGCATGAGCTTATGCGGAAACTCATTCTCTATTTCCGCACAAGCTCCTTCTCTATTTCCGCATGAGCATGAGCTTATGCTTAAGTTTCCGCATAAGCTCATGCTTATGCATGAGCTTATGTGGAAATAGAGAATGAGAGAAGCTTATGCGGAAACTCATTCTCTATTTCCGCACAAGCTCCTTCTCTATTTCCGCATGAGCATGAGCTTATGCTTAAGTTTCTGCATAAGCTCATGCTTATGCATGAGCTTATGCGGAAATAGAGAATGAGAGAAGCTTATGCGGAAACTCATTCTCTATTTCCGCATAAGCTCCTTCTCTATTTCCGCATGAGCATGAGCTTATGCAAAAATAGAGAATGAGAGAAGCTTATGCGGAAACTCATTCTCTATTTCCGCATAAGCTCCTTCTCTACTTCCGCATGAGCATAAGCATGAGCTTATGCGGAAACTCATTCTCTATTTCCGCACAAGCTCCTTCTCTATTTCCGCATGAGCATGAGCTTATGCTTAAGTTTCCGCATAAGCTCATGCTTATGCATGAGCTTATGCGGAAATAGAGAATGAGAGAAGCTTATGCGGAAACTCATTCTCTATTTCCGCACAAGCTCCTTCTCTATTTCCGCATGAGCATGAGCTTATGCTTAAGTTTCCGCATAAGCTCATGCTTATGCATGAGCTTATGCGGAAATAGAGAATGAGAGAAGCTTATGCAGAAACTCATTCTCTATTTCCGCATAAGCTCCTTCTCTAATTCCGCATGAGCATAAGCATGAGCTTATGTGGAAACTCATTCTCTATTTCCGCACAAGCTCCTTCTCTATTTCCGCACAAGCTCCATCTCTATTTCCACATGAGCATAAGCATGAGCTTATGCGGAAACTCCTTCTCTATTTCCGCACAAGCTCCTTCTCTATTTCTGCATGAGCATAAGCATGAGCTTATGCGGAAACTCATTCTCTATTTCCGCACAAGCTCCTTCTCTATTTCCGCATGCGCATGAGCTTATGCTTAAGTTTTCGCATAAGCTCATGCTTATGCATGAGCTTATGTAGAAATAGAGAATGAGAGAAGATTATGCAGAAACTCATTCTCTATTTCCGCATAAGCTCCTTCTCTATTTCCGCATGAGCATAAGCATGAGCTTAAGTTTTCGCATAAGCTCCTTCTCTATTTCTGCATGAGCATGAGCTTATGGGTGGTCGATCAAAAAATGAGTGTGTGAATGGCTGCGAGTTGAACATGTCATAAGTCACCATGGACTATGCCGCTGCTCTGTAGAAGAGGCATCCAGATGTGAGGCTAGTCAATGTAGCGATGAAGAAAGAATCATGTAGGTTGTGACATACGAGGGTGTCACTAACCCAAAAGAACTGATGGCAATGTCGTATGTATGCTAGAGTAGTGTAATCCTTGTCAAATGATGCAAGGTCGAAGAAGACTGTATAGTCAGTGTGGATAGAGTGATCCAGGGGCTGAAAATCTAGGGCCAAAGGTGCAGGTATGATATGCTGCTCTACTGAGGAAGAGACCCATAAAGCTCACAAGGTATGGTGGCCTGCCAAACCTGTATGCTCAATTGTCATGAGCTGAAGGTTGTCTGATGTGTGCATGGATAATCATCCATCGGCATGCGATGTAGCATATGTCATAGGTTTGTTGAGAAGGAGTTGACAGTATAAAGGCCTAGAAGCCTAAAATAACACTGAGAATGCATAAGATGTCCCTGAGGCATATGAGGTGCTGAATGCTGATGTAGGGACCGATCTGAAGTCATGGATCCAACCACGGATTTGCATCAAGTATGGACTGTATACAACATCCATAAGTGCATGATGAAACACTGAGTCTCTTTAGGTTGTGCTATGGGTGGCTGAACCTAATGATGTCCACTGCACTTGGGCACGACCGCATTGATGCATAGGTATCCTCATGCTGAAGAATGATTTGTTGAGCAAAAGTGGTGGTGATGACTGGATCCATAGGACCGCTAGGACTCGGGCACCCTAGGTTGAAATTGATTACTACTACCTATATGTGTGAAGACGTACATATGCAAGTGAGTGCTCATGATACAATCTAATCCTAACTAAGGAAGACTTGGGTTTGCCAAATCTTCATTTTTGTCAGGGATGGCTTGCATGTTGAAGTAGTAGCGCTTCAAACGGCTCCCATTTATTATTGTGTTGAATTGGATTCCATCTAATGGTTCTAGCAGCACAGATTCGATGGGATTCACCTTTCTTACTTGGTAGGGTCTTTGACCTATATACTTGAGTTTTCCCATGTGTACTTTGGCATTGTATAACAAGACTAGGTCACCTTCCTTGATGTCTTTAGCTTTAAGATTTCTATCAAACCATGCCTTTCTTCTACGTTTTTCTATTGTCATGGCATGGTAGGAGACTAATCTTGTCTCTGTATGCTTCTCCAATTGATAGAGTCTTTCTTTCAAGGATGCATGATATCCCATGCATTCTTGTACTGCTATGTGTAGGCTTGGTATTACAAAATTCTAGTGGGACCACATCTTGAAGGCCGTACACCAATTCAAAAGGTGTATTCCATGTACTAACCTTGAATGTGGTTCGGTATGCCGATAAGGATGCATTTAGTTTCTCTACCCAATTAGAACGATGTGGTTCTACTACCTTGGTGAGGATAATGCATAGTATTTGTTGGTGGATTGGGCCTGCTGTCCATTCCCTTGGGGGTAGTAGGGTGTGCTTTTTCTATGGATTACCATAAAGCTAGACAAGAGTTCTTGGATTACCTCATTGACAAAATGTGTGCCTCTATCCGACCTAATTTTAATGGGGCATCCGAATCAGGTGATCACATTCTCGTATAAGAATATTGTTGTGCTTCTGGCATTTGCCTTTCTGACTGCTTTAGCTTTAGCCTCTTTGGTAAAGTAATCAGTGGCCACAATGATGTAGCATGCCTATGTTCCCTTTGTTGCTGGATGGATGGGACCCACATAGTCAATCCTCATTTTTCAAATGGTTTCTATGCAACAATTGTTGTTAGGGGATTTTAGAATTCTTTGTGCTGGTTTTTAGTGGTCTAGTGGCATACATCACAACCTTTGACATATTCATAGGCATCTGCTGAAAGTGTTGGCCACCAGTAGCCTACGAGGAGGAGTTTTTTTGCTGTGGCTTCCCCTTGGAAGTGTCCTCATTCAATGCCTTCATGGACTTCACTCCGGATTGGCATGATCTCATGAGGCATTACACATATTCTTAAAACCTGGTCCCTGCCCATATTGTATAGTTGTCCTGCAATGAGTTGATAGGGTGCAGCTTTTAAAATTATTTTTTTGGCATCCACTGCTTTCATTTTAGAGGTGTCTTCCTGCCATTAAGTACCCAATGATGTCTCCACACCAATCTCGAACAGCATCTATCTTAAATAGTGTGGTATTTGGCAAGTCATCTTCTACTCCAATGGCGTCTTCTCCCGACTTAACAAGACATGTGATCAGCAATGTAGTGTTGGGCACCTTTGTGGACCACTATTTTGAAGTTGAATTCTTGAAGCAAGAGGAGCCATCTGGTTATTCTTCCTGTTGTACATGGATGGCTCACAAGATAAAGAAATGCTTTCGTCGGTGTAGAAGACAAAATCATTTGCCAATAGATAGTGCCAAAATCTCTTAACACTACACACCATTGCTAGGGCTTCTCTTTCGGTGGTTGTTGGCTCTTTCCTACTGCTTTCGTAGGAAGCACTGGGTATTCTATGTTTGCAGGGTTCCGAGGCTTTTTGTCACCTACAGATATATTGGGATTGTCGGTTGCAGTATATGTGTAGCTTAGGACCTCAAGTCGTGTTCCAATGAGAGACGTAGGCTTAAGTGTGGTAAGCAAACAAAGTGCATGCATGTGTAAAAGGAACGTAAATCATCTTTGTTGAGGTAATGAGGGCTTTCACCTTCATTGGGGGTTGTAGGGTTTAGGAGGAGTTTAAGGGTTAGAAGGAGGTTCCAGGGTTAGAAGGAGGTTCCAGGGTTCAGAAGGAGGTTCCAGGGTTCAGAAGGAGTCAGGGGTTAGAAGGAGGATCCAAGGTTTAGAAGGAGGTTCCAGGGTTTAGAAGGAGGTTCCAAGGTTTAGAAGGAGGTTCCAAGGTTAGGGTAGAGTACATGGTGGAGAACTCGTCTCCCTCGTAGATTATGGAGTTTAAGGGTTGAGGAACAAAGGGTTTTGGGGAGCATAGGAGTGGGAGAGGAAGAAGGTGTAAGAGCATGGGGAAAAGAAGAGAGAGGAGGGAGGAGGAGGAGGGAGGAGGAGGAGAGAGGAGGAGGAGGAGGAGGGAGGAGGAGGAGGAGGAGGAGGAAGGAGGAGGAGGGAGGAGGAGAGGGAGAGGGTGGGTTGCAAGGTTGGAGGAGAGGGGAGAAGGGTTGCAAGGTTAGGACATGCTTTTGGACGTGCAGTTTGGACGTGCAGTGCAAGGGAGCATGGACACTTGAGACAAATGCTTGGAATACCAAAGTAGACTCAACACAATGCCCCAAAGAGTGTGGGCTTCATTCCATTATGGGGTATTTATACAAGTTGGAGAGCTTCTCTCTCTGCACAAAGTTGTATCACAAAGTTGTAACACAAAGTTGTAACACAAAGTTGTTACACAAAGTTGTTACAAAAGTGGTTACACAAAGTTGTAACACAAAGTCATATCACAAAGTCGTAACACAAAGTCGTATCACAAAGTTGTTACACAAAGTTGTTACACAAAGTTGTAACACAAAGTCGTATCACAAAGTTGTAACACAAAAGTTGTAACACAAAGTTGTATCACAAAGTTGTAACACAAAGTTGTATCACATTCCCTTTCTTCATAAGTTCATGTTGGCACAGAGTCAACATACTCCCGGATCCATTTTATTACCCGTCCTCGGGTTATGGCTTATTGCGATCACGTACTTTGGTTGCCAAATTTTTAGTCCAGTGGTTGTGGAACTTGTGTCGTCCCAGTCAATCCTGCTATAAAGCCTTAGCACCATACAATTTTTGCACAGTTTCCAGGTAGCCTGTATCCACCATTTGCTTGAACAGAGATATGTGGCGTGCCTCCAAGAAGATCACTCTTTGATAGAGCCGGCTTGTAATCTGAGCATCAATCCTTTCATTGGGATTAAAGTTGAGTGGAGGCAAATGGGAATCATGGTAACATGGGAGCTCCAGAATGAATTCCAATGTTTTACAGAATATGGCACTTTGGCGAAGGAAGCGATCAATGTTGCCGCGCATTATTTGTTCATGTTGCTGAAGTGCTCGGACCATGGTGCCTTGGATATTCCATTCTACACCAAAGTAGGGTTCGGCCAATTAATGACTCGATCTTCAGCCAAAAAGTGTGTATGTTGGCTTCCCATTTTTTACGCCGTGGAACTGCATAGAACTTGGGATGGGTTCTGAGACATGGAGGTGCCCGTAAGTACTCCTTTAAGAAGATTACATCAAAGAGCTTGGGACGGCGCCAATCAGGTTGTGGATCCAATTTGCTAATCTAACCTTCACTAATTTGGTGCTGACAAAGGTTGGTAGGAAAGTTATCCAGGGTCCATCCACCGCGAGTTTTCATATCAGGATATTTGCTCCAAAATTCCTTGATGGGGTTACTGGGAAGTGGTATCTCATCAAAATCATACCCATCATTGGAACTTGGCACGGGCGTACGAATTGGATTATCCGGATCCTGATATTCAAAATCAAATAGTGTGTCATTTTCTGCCGATGGAAGCACTAGAAGTGTCGGAGGTGATGACGGGGCAGGGAGAAAATCGGGGTACATTGGGGAGAAATATGGCAGAGTGATAGTGGCAGAAGGGGGAGAAGAGGGGAGGGGGGGAAGAATTGGGCAAATGGTTTGAGCAACTTGGTAATCCTCAAGGGTAGGATTAGCAAGGGAGGGGAAAAAGCTAGGTGTGAGGGGCTCGTAAGTTGGTGACTGTTGGGTAAGTTGAAAATGGTGAGAGGCATGAGCAAAGAGACGATGGAGGGAATAGATGTTAGGATGGAGCTCGAGGAAGGTTAAGAGGGTGGTAGCAGCAAGGGGAAGTGAGGTTATGATGTTGGTAGAAAGAGTGGTAAGATATGGGAAGTTGGATGTGAGATAGGCCTTGTCATCTTCTGACACTTCTTTTTGCTGGTGCGATGGGATGATCAACTGCATGGGTTGGATGTCAGTTATGTCGTGCTGTGCAAATAATAGGGATGGCCTTTGTAGCAATGGCAACAAACCTGCAATAACCCTGAGGGGAGGACTACCCATGAGGTAGACATATGCAATGAAAGCATCCGTCCTGAGTGGCATGTGTAGACAGGTAGAAGATATTCTTCTCATCTTCAGACAAGTCTTAGCAAATTATGCATAGGGTTTTAGTCCCGATTGATCGTTCCCAATTGATTTTTGGATGAGCAGATATGATCCTGATTTGGAGTTGCTTCCATTGGATAAGCACCCGTGCGTTGAGGTGATCTTCCACTTGTAGAGCAGCCACAAGCTCTTCATACACCACGGTTGTGCATTGCAGTGGGGCGTCATTGGTGTTGTCTTCCAATGCCTCATTGTTGTGCACTAGCAATTGGAGTTCAAGCTTGGAGATGACTATTTTTTTGGAGTGCATCTCATTCATTTTTTCTTTGTACTGATGGTAGATGGTTGTGTATGCCTCCTTAAGCTTTTTCATTTGCAAGGTGACCTTTGCCTCTTGAGGAATGTCTTCAATGGTATTGGACCATTGGTCCAAGACTTGGGCTTGTGAAGTGCTCGCCTCTTGAACAGTAGCAAGTTGGTCTTTTAAGATTCGGCATTCCCTTGTAAGCTCATCAATGCTGAAGGCACATACTGCCAAAGATTGTTTCATGCTCGTTTCATGTCTTCAAGCTTGTCTTTGCAATCCAGGATCTCTTCTTCTTTATGAATGAGAGTGATTCGAGCTTGTGCCACTACCTCCGTCTGTTGCACATGTGCAGATGTCAAGGAGTTATAGTAGGTTTGTAGGATTGCCGTTGCTTCTACTGCCGCAGTCAGCTGTGTTTGACTTTGGTGGAGGTTGGAGGTCACATCCCTTACTGCCTTCTCTTGAGCTTGGAGAGCTTGGTTCATGCACACTTCTTCTACCTCCTTCTCATCTATCTGTGCCCGAAGTGCCTTGACCTCTATGGCAATTGCGTGGAATTGGTCTTCGATTTCTGATGCAGCCTGCCTTTCCAATTCTCTTGCATATGATTCCTTGGCCAAGCTAGTGAATAGTTCTGACATTTGGATCATTTGGCTAGCTTGATGTTGGAGAATGACAGACGGTGATGAGGTCTAGTGATATTGCTGATACAAGTGGTGCCCATGTAGCCATCCTGATAATTTTGTAGTACTTGGGGGAGGTTGTTCCAATGGCATCTCAGTCCCTTGCGTACAATAGTCATACTGCTGATCTAGCACTAGCTCCCCTTGTGGCTCATCGATTGGCATGGCGTCGATGGGCAGTTCGAGTGCTGATGTGGTCTCAATCTCTGGTGCTGATCTTTCCTCAGGTTCGGGTGCCGACCTTGTCTCGAGTTCGGGTTGGTGCTGTTGGTGGAGACTTAGTGGTTGCAGTTGTGCACCGAGCTGTAGCATTTCTTGGGGCAATTCCGTAATCCCGACCTCCATAATAGGTATTTCTATTAAGGCATCTGCACTTATCAATGTGATAGCTGGAGAAGTTGGTGACGGCTCCCATACTGGTGAGAAGGGTATGTCCAACTCCTCAATTGGTTTTGGTGACTGGGGTAGAGTCATTTCTCTTTCTTGTAGTTCTTTTTTGATGATTATAGCCAATAAGTGTGGAATTTTACATTTTTGGCCGGAAGAACCATCGAGTTTTTTGGTAAAGAAAATGACGAAGTGCTGGACCCAGTCTTGTTTTAACTTCCTACTCAGCAAACAAATGTGCGGAGTGGAAGGGAGCGTTCCTTGCCATACTTAATTCCCAGGACTGTGGATAGGAATTGTGTTGCCTCCTTGAGGCGATGGTCAAGGATTGTGTGAAGCAATATGCCATCTCTATGGATCAGTGTGCCCTTGGTGAGGAGAGACTGTACTTCGATAAAATTTGCATCAGCAGACCCTTTAGGGTATTTGCCACCCTGTTTTGGCAGTGTGAAAGCCCTTTGAATTAATGTACTGTCAAGGATAATGTTCAGTGGGCTCTGCTGTACAGTGATTGTACCGTACTTGCCATCCTTTGCATTGCTGGAGTAGTAAGAATGGAGAACGTCCTTGATGTAGGTGGTCAGGGTAGGACTGTCCTCCAAGGATTTGAGGCTCTCATGCAAACTGCCTAGACCCCGTTGCTCTAAGTAAGATGTTGCTTCCTGGGAAAGAGCATAAGTCGATGTGGGTGGCCAGACAAGTTCCAATGATTGGGCCTTGTTAACGGTTGTGTAGGTCGATTGTGACTGGGGTGGCATTTGTTCTGCTTGGTCATGCACTGAATCTTCTTCGGAGCTATCGCTTTGGACCATGAATGCCAATGGTCTCCGTGGTTGAGAGGACGTAGATGGCTGCAAACTCTAGAGGGGGTCCCGTGGTTGAGGCGGTGGGCTCTTTCTGCGCATCCTCTTTAGTGGCGGCATCTTTTCTGAACCTCCATCCATGTGCATATAGTGTACCATTGATCATTAGATTGATTGGCATGCCGGTATGACCTTTCTGTGTGTGTGTGTGGGAGAGAGATCTTTTTTTTATACATCCTTTGAGAGTGTGGAATGAAAGTGTGTGGTACAATTATTCATGCAATCATCTATGTGTCTAAGCGAAAGCGTGTGAGTGCACGTGACCTATAGCTAAGTAGGGACTAACTATATGTTTTTTTTTTTGCTGGGATTTTCATAGGGCAGCTAGAACTCATTCATCACTTCTCAGCTAGAACTCATTCATCACTTCTGAGCTCTAGGTAAAATCGATTGATGCTACCTATATGTGTGAAGACGTACATATGCAAGTGAGTGCTCATGATACAATCTAATCCTAACTAAGGAAGACTTGGTTTCCCAAATCTTCGTTTTTGTCGGGGATGGCTTGTGTGTTGATGTAGTAGCGCTTCACCGTTTATTGTTGTGTTGAATTGGACTCCATCCAAAGTTTCAAGTAGCACAGCTCCGATGGGATTCATCTTTCGTACTCGGTAGGGTCCTTGACCTAGATACTTCAGTTTCCCCTTGTGTACTTTGGCATCGTATAACAGGACTAAGTCGCCTTCCTTGATGTCTTTAGCTTTCAGGTTTCTGTCAAACCATGCCTTTCTTCTGCGTTTTTCTATTGTCATGTCATGGTAGGTGACTAGTCTTGTCTCTGTATGCTTTTCCAATTGATAGAGCCTTTCTTTCAAAGACTCATGATCACCCATGCGTTCCTGTACTCTGCCATGCGTAGACTTGGTATCACAAATTCGAGTGGGACCATAGCTTCAAGGCTGTACACCAATTGAAAAGGTGTGTTCCCTGTACTGACCTTGAATGTGGTTCTGTATGCCCATAAGGCTGCATTCCGTTTCTCTGCCCAATCAGAACGCTGTGGTTCTACTACCTTGGTGAGGATAATGCATATTATTTTGTTTGTGGATTCTACTAGTCCATTCCCTTCGGGGTAGTAGGGTGTGCTTTTTCTATGGATTACCATGAAGCCAGACAAGAGTTCTTGGATTACCTAATTGACAAAATGTGTGCCTCTATCCAACACAATTTCAATGGGGCATCCGAATCGGGTGATCACATTTTTGTATAAGAATCTTGCTGTGCTTCTGGCATCTGCCTTTCTGACTGCTTTAGCTTCAGCCCATTTTGTAAAGTAATCAGTGGCCACAATGATGTAGCGTGCCTGTGTTCCTTTTGCTGCTGGATGTATGGGACCCACATAGTCAATCCCCCATTTTTCAAATGGTTGTTGTGCAACAATTGGTGTTAGGGGATTGAAGTCTTTGCGTTGTGGTTTAATAGTCTGTTGGCATACATCACAGCCTTTTACATATTCATAGGCATCTACCCACAGTGTTGGCCACCAATAGCTTGCAAGGAGAACTTTTCTTGCTGTGGCTTCCCCTTGGAAGTGTCCTCCTGCAATGCCTTCATGGACTTCACTCAAGATTGGCATGATTTCATGAGGCATTACACATCTTCTTAATATCTGATCCTTGCCCATCTTGTATAGTTGTCCTGCAATGAGTTGATAGGGTGCAGCTTTTAGAATCAATTTTCTGGCATCTACTGCTTTCATGTCAGGGGGTGGTCTTCCTGCCATCAAGTACCCAATGATATCTCCACACCATTCTAGAACAGCATCTATTTGAAATAGTGTGGCATCTGGTAAGTCTTCTTCTACTCCAGTGGCTTCTTCTCTTGTCTTGACTCGAGACATGTGATCGGCAATGTAGTGTTGGGCACCTTTGCGGACCACGATTTTGAAGTTGAATTCTTGAAGCAAGAGGAGCCATCTGGTTATTCTTCTTGTGATACATGGATGGTTCACAAGATAAAGCAATGCTTGATGGTCGGTGTAGAAGAGAAAACCATTTGCCAGTAGATAGTGTCAAAATTTCTTTACACTATACACCATTGCTAGGGCTTCTCTTTCTATGGTTGTATAGATGATCTCTGCATCATTGAGTTGTCGATTGGCGAAGTAGAAGGGGTAGTCTTTCTTATGTTCACCAGGTTGACAAAGCACACTCCCAATTGCATACTTGGATCCATCAGTATGAACATGAAAATCAATATCCCAATTAGGAGATATAAGGATGGGTGCTATGATTAGGCGCCACTTTAAAAGCTCAAAGGCTTGGTCGCACTCTTCGGTCCATAAGAACTCCACTAATAATTTGTAAAGTGGTCTAGCTATCATGGCATACCGCAATGTAAATCTTCTATAATAGCCGGCATGTCCCATAAAGACCTGTACACCTTTGGAATTTGTAGGAGGAGGCAATTCCATGATGATTTTGATTTTATCCATGTCAGTTGCAATCCCATGTTGAGAGACGATGTGTCCCAAAACAACTCCGTGGGTGACCATGAACTGGCATTTTGTTGGATTTAGGGAGATGCCATACTCTCTGCATTTGATTAGTACTTCTTCAAGACATTTGAAGTGGTCCTGTTTGTTTGAATGGATGCACAAATCATCCAAGAACACCTGTAAAAACTTATTCAAAAATGACTTGAAAGCTGTGAACATGACTTGCTGGAATGTGGCCGGGGCATTACAAAGGCCGAATGGCATGACTCTATATGCAAAAATACCCCATTCTATAGCAAATGTTATTTTTGATTGGTCTTGAGGAGCAATTTGCACTTGGTTATAGCCACTGAAGCCATCCAAGAAGCTATATATTTCGGATCCTGCCACCTTTTCCAACACTGTTTCTGTTAAGGGTAGGGGATAGTGATCCCTAATTGTGGCGGCATTCACATTTTTTAAGTTTACGCATATTCTGAGCTTCTTGTTGCGTTTAGGCACAATGACAATGGGTGAAACCCAATCAGTGTGCTCTATCTCGTAGATGAATCCGACATCTAGGAGTTTTTCCAGCTCATCATAAACCATGGTGCCATATTTAGGATTTGTGCGATAAGGTCCACATACCTTAGGGTGAGCACCTTCCCTTATAGGTATCGTGTGTACTGCCACTTCTGGTGAAATTCCTTTCATCTCTTTGTATGACCATGCTAGGCAGTCACGGTATTCCATTAGGAGGTCTTTGAGTTTGGTTTCATCTTCTTGACGGAGCTGTTTCCCAATGAAAACCAATTTTTCTTCCTCCCCTTCAAGGGCCAAGTTTATTGTGCATGTTTTTTCCGGTCCCTCATAGATTGGAGTTTCTCCAAAGCTATCAGTTTCTTGAACTTCAGATTCTCTGAGTGGTCGTGGCATTGCTATTGGTGCACTGCCAGTTGTATAATTCTTGAAGTATTCCGGCACTTCTCGAAGATCGGCCTGTGATGGAGTTGAACTAGCCTGACATGTGTCGTGTACTGGGTGGCATAGTTGCATTTATTAATTTGTTAGGCTCTTCTTTTCTTTCTTTTTCTGAAGTCTCCTGATCGAGCCTCATCTGCACATGTGGCTTATATTTCCAAAACTTCTTACGTTGGGAACTGTGGGGTAACTTTTCCACTGGTAAGGTGTTTCCAAGTAAGGGTTCATGTGCTGTACATACTCCTTCTAGTCCCTGAGGGGACCATTTAAGAGGCGGTGGTTCTGATTTTGAGGGAGCTGACTTTGCAAGGTTTAATTCGATGATCCTTGATTGGACTCATTCGAATTCATTGAAGTGCTCGGCCTTGGCTTTTCTGCGATGTCCTCCTTCAGCTTTCTTGCGGGATCTTTTGTTGTTGTTCAACTGCGGAGGTTCAACTTTTGGGAGCTCGACTGCCATTAGGGCATGCAAAATGGCTAAGTCATTATCAAAGATTTGATCTTCAATTTCAGCATTCGCAGCCTCTGTTTCAAGGTCCCAAGGAAAATCTGAGTCATCATTGGTATTGGTACCTTCTTTAGGGTCATTATCCCATTCGAGGTCAGCCATAAGGAATGGCATCTCTAGATCGATTGGTTCTTCATGTGTTGGTGGAGGATCAACCTGTAGTGCATTAGCATCTATCTATGAGAAGATGGGGTCTAATGAATGCCAGTTGTCGATGGTTGCCAATGTTTGTATCTAGTTATTGACATTGCTTTGTGAGTCACCTGCTATGGCATGCTGTTGCAAGGGGGCTGATTTGCTTGAGATTGTCGTGGAAGATGTGTCATCCAATGCTCTAGGCACAATTGGTTAAATAGCTCTTGTCCCCACATTCACTCTGACTGTAGTGTCTCGATTCTGGATTGTCAGTCTATCAGTTCCCCAGTCATGGAGGACTGATGCTTCCCGCAACCAAGGACGTCCCAATAAGATTTGATAGGATTTTTTGGGGAGATCCAAGATTGTGAATTGAAGGGAAAAGCAGACCCCTGCAATCTTTGTGGACACACTATTCACTCGGCCTTGGATTTTTGGCAATTTCCTCCTTCAGCTTTCTTGCGGGATGTTCTGCTGTTATTCAACTTTGGAGGTTCAACTTTTTGAAGCTTGACTGCCATTAGGGCATGCAGAATGGCTAAGTCATTGTCAAAGACTTGATCTTCAATTTGTGCATTCTTAGCCTCAGTTTCAAGGTCCCAAGGAAAATCTGAGTCATCATTGGTATGGGTACCTTCTTCAAGTTCGTTATCCCACTCGAGGTCGTCCATAAAGAATGGCACCTATAGATCGATTGGTTCTTCATGTGTGAGTGGAGGATCTAGCTATGTCACCTTAGCATCTATCTGCGAGAAGATGGGGTCTAATGAATGGCAATTGTCAATGGTGGCTGCCAATGTTTGTATCCAATTATTGACATTGCTTTGTGTATCATTGTGGGGTAACTTTTCCACTGGTAAGGTGTTCCCAAGTAAGGGTTCATCCATTGTGCATACTCCTTGTAGTCCCTCAGGGGACCATTCAAGAGGAGGTGGCTCAGATTTTGAGGGAGTTGGCTTTGCAAGATACCATTCGATGATCCTTGTTGGGACTTGTTTGAATTCATTGAAGTGTTTGGCCTTGGATTTTTGGTGATTTCCTCCTTCAGCTTTCTTGCGGGATGTTCTGCTGTTATTCAACTCTGGAGGTTCAACTTTTGGAAGCTTGACTGCCATTAGGGCATGTAGAATCGCTAAGTCATTATCAAAGACTTGATCTTCAATTTGTGCATTCTCAGCCTCAGTTTCAAGGTCCTAAGGAAAATCTGAGTCATCATTGGTATGGGTACCTTCTTCAGGTTCATTATCCCACGGCCATAAAGAATGGCACCTATAGATCAATTGGTTCTTCATGTGTGAGTGGAGGATCTAGCTATATCACCTTAGCATCTATCTACAAGAAGATGGTGTCTAATGAATGGCAATTGTCAATGGTGGCTGCCAATGTTTGTATCCAATTATTGACATTGCTTTGTGTATCGCTCGATATGGCATGCTGTTGCAAGGGAGTTGATTTGCTTGAGATCGTCGTTGAAGAGGTTTCATCCAACGCTCTAGGCACAATTGGTTTTATTTCTCCTCTCCCCACATTCACTTGAACTGCGGTGTTGCGATTTTGGATTGTCAGTCTATCAGTTCCCCAATCATGGAGGATTGATGCTTCCCGCAACCAAGGACATCCCAGTAAGATTTGATAGGATTTCTTGGGGAGATCCAAGATTGTGATTGAAGGGAGAAGCGGACTCCTATGAATTTTGTTGACATGCCATTCACTATTCCCAAGGGTTTTTCCCATGAATCATTAGCAAGGCATATGTTGAAATTAGCCTTATTCATTGGCGGAAGACCCCATTCATTATAGAGCTCCTTGGATAGGACATTTACACCTGCTCCACCATCCACTATGGCTTGGAATTCATTATATGCCTTGTGGATCAAAGGCACAGTGATGTTGCATATGTCATCTCTTTCACCCATCCGCATAGCGATATCTTTTGTGTCTTCCATAGGTGGAGCGTTAACACTAACTGAGGTTAGACTAGCCTAACTACCCAATTAGTCTAACTAACTAACAGTTAGTGTACCCTAACCTAATTTTAGCTAACTAACCTAAAGTAAGACTAACCCTATGCTAAACTAGCCTAAGTTAAATCTATCCTAGCCTACCTAGCTAGGGTTAGGTTAGGGTTTTTTTCTTGGGGGGCGTCGGGTGGCGAGGGCGGGATGGGAGGATGGGGGTGGAGGCGGGTATGTCGCATGGGTGGGGCTGGAGGGGGTGTGAGTAAGAGGGAGGAGGGGAGGTGGGGAGGAGTAGGAGGTAGAAGGAGGAGGCGTAGGAGGGAGCAATAGCGAAGGGAGCGGCGAAGTAGGGCGGAGGGAGTGGCGGAGTAGCAAGGAGGGAGTGGCATGGCCGGCGGAGCAGGGAGAGATGAGGCCACCAAAAATAGCATGCCATCGCGGGTGCTCTACCATTGGCAAGCGTCTCGTAGGTTGTCATCGATTGAGGCACGTGCCGCTGGCGAGCGTTGCACAAGCAGCCACTGGCGAGCACTTTGGGCTACCTTGCAGCCTTGAAAGCAAGGGCCTTAGGCCCTTAGATAGTAAGGGTAGGGAGAGGAGGGCATTCAACTAGGGGGGGGGATCAGAGAAGGGGGGGGCAGAAAGGGGCAGGGGGGATGGAGGGGGGGGTGGAGAGGGGGTGGTGGTGGAAGGGGAGGGGGGTAGGAAACGGAGAGGGGGGGGTGGAGGGGCTGAAAAGGGGGGGGCTTGTGGAGCAGGGGGGGGGGGGGAATGGAGGGGGTGGGGGGTGGTGGAGCGGGGGGGGGGGGGGGGGGGATGGGAAATGGAGGGGGGAATGGGGGGGGGGTGTGTGTGAAGAGAGTGGGAGAGAAGTAAGAAGTCTCACTTGTAGCTTTCTCACATACACAATGGGGGAATACACACAAAGGTGGAGGCTGAAAACAGTTTTCCTCTTCTTAGTTGTGAAAGCCAAAAGAGCTCCATCCTAAGTACAAAAAGGAATAGATGAACCCTATATGTGGGTCTCAAACCAAACTCAGCTAACCTAGGTGGCATACTAACTAAGCCACTAACTAGAGTACATAAAGATAGCTGTCATGCAGCTATTATTCATGGGTGGTGTACCAACCGCATTCTGCAGCTAACAAGTCGGTGACATAAATGCACAACGGTCACCCTGGCATATCACGAGTGGAGCTCGATATCTCAAAACTCCCCCTCAAGCTCAATCCCAATTCCTGCACACCAAGCAGGTCTCTGAACTTGTGCAGAGAATTCTCTCTCTCTCTCTCTCTCTCTCTCTCTCTCTCTCTCTCTCTCTCCCTCCCTGCCTCCCTCCCTCTCTCTCTCTCTCTCTCTCTCTCTCTCTCTCTCTCTCTCTCTCTCTCTCTCTCCCCCCCCTCCTCCCCCCTCTCCCCTCCCCTCCTCCCTCCCCCATCCCTCCCTCTCACATGCGTGGCGTGTTGCCTATCTCCCACGCGTCGTGTGTGTTGTCCCGCATAGGCACCTGTGTTGGTGCCTTTTTGCTCATTGCTGGTCGCATTGCTTGTTGTAGGAACCTTAGCTGATGGTGCCTTGTTGCTCATGCTTGGGCTTTTGGTGCCTCCTGGCTCTGCTATGGGTTGTCTACTACCAGTCGGATTAGCTATTGCTAGTTGTGGCTGATGCTGGCACAGCTATGGCCCCCCCATTGTGTGTTGGGATATCTCAAGGTGTATGCCTCAGGCACACCTTATGTTTCTATGTGTGAGTGCTAGAAGCACAGTTAGGTGCCCACAAGCACAGTTAGGTGGTGGAAAAGCCACATAGGATGATTGAGTGAATCTAGGAGCAGATTGAGGAGATGATTGTGGAGCTTTGAGGTCATCAGTGATGTCAGTGACCTTGTATGAGGTGCCTACTTAAGGACCTCTTTCTTCTTCATTCCATAAGCAAGTATTCTGAGTTTGTGTCCACTCTACTCTTTCTTTTCAGTATTCCAACATGGTATCAGAGCCCTTTGATCCCCCTTGAGCCCATTTCTGCCACATCATCATCTTCTTCTTCATCTTCTTCTTCTCCATTTTCCTCTTTCTTCCCAAAATCTTTGAGAGCTTGGTTCTCCATCTACAAATGGCCATTGCCCAAACCCTCTGATCTGGAAACTCCTCTAGTATGGGCAAACTTCCACCTGCAAGCAATTGAAGAAAAAACGTCTGTGGTGGCTGCCATTTTCCAAACAGCGAATTTCTTCTGTTGCTCAATACTCCCTGCCTGCTCCGCCATTGCCTGAGCCCTCTTAGGAGTAGATGGGCGACCTCAAGACGAAGATTTTGAGCCATTTTTCAGGTCATTTGGTTCAGTAACGAGGGAGAAATCGTCAAAACTCAGTTTCATCCTGTAGCAACTCTCCCGGGCAAAAGTGCACACCATTTCGTCCAACCTCTGTGCTGGACCCTCTCTGGTATATGAGCTTTCTTTTGCTTCAGAAAGCCCTCTTTTCCTTGCTTTGAAGAGTGAGCTACAAGCCCTCCAAGTTTAGCTTTTCAGTTTTGACAGTTTTGGACAAGTTTTTGAAGATGATGCTACATAAAATGCTACTCTAGCATTTCTGGTTTTTTGAAGCTTTCAATAACTTCAGTACAAGTGTGGCTTCAGTTTTGTTTTGAATTACTAGACCTGGTTTTGATTGGAAAGTATTCATTTTAGCCACTTCTATGAAGCATGTAAGTGAAAGCATCATTGTTTGAAATTTGGTCACAAGACTTTGCTACATTAAATGCTTATATTTTGAAGCATTTCAGTTGTTATTCTAAGCCCTGTAAGAGAGAAGAAACTACCCAATACCTGGGTTAGAGCCTCTCATGGCTTGCTTATGCAAAATATGTGAAAAGCCAAAACATAAAGCAATGTCTTGTTATGCTACAAAGGATGAAAATGTCAACCTGACTTCCTTGTCGAAGATTGCCAAAACAATGGTTGCCAAAAAGGAAGCAACTACAGAGATCTACCCTCTCATGGCACTTTTATTTGACTCCAAGTACAAGAAAAAGATGAAGGTCAGATACCTAAGATATGCTTCTCTACACAACTATGGAGATGACAAGATAATTGTTCTCTTGAAGGATATGACTTTCAGATCCACTTGTTCTATCATAGTACCATCTTATAAGGCACTAGACACTGCCCATGTGGTAAGACCTTGCCTTGACATGGATATTTTGCCTCCACAAGATGAGGCATCCCATGAAGATTATGCATTTTAAACATCTCTATGTATGCTCCAGATCTCTCTTTTTATGTCAAGGTACTCAGCCTGGATAGTCCTCCAAAATGAATGAAAATAAACTATTGTGTTTTGTGTGTCTTGTAAACACCTCTGGTCACCTTATGATGTAGGCCATGTGTATGTTTTGTTCCATGGTACCTCCTGCAGACATTGTGTGCATGTACATGCAGGGGAGATAACCATTGGAAGGTCTGTTTGTATCCCTTTCTGTTTACCTTACACCCAAGGTAACCCTTGCTAGCATGAGAACCTAGCCATAGATTAATCCTTGACCACCATGAGATGGCATGAGAAACTATGAGACTAGATGTATCCTTGACATAGCCTGAGGCATTTCCTTGAGGGGGGGTTTGTTGGGATATCTCAAGGTGTATGCCTCAGGCACACCTTATGTTTCTATGTGTGAGTGCTAGAAGCACAGTTAGGTGCCCACAAGCACAGTTAGGTGGTGGAAAAGCCACATAGGATGATTGAGTGAATCTAGGAGCAGATTGAGGAGATGATTGTGGAGCTTTGAGGTCATCAGTGATGTCAGTGACCTTGTATGAGGTGCCTACTTAAGGACCTCTTTCTTCTTCATTCCATAAGCAAGTATTCTGAGTTTGTGTCCACTCTACTCTTTCTTTTCAGTATTCCAACATTGTGGCACTTCTTGCAACCTTCTTGGATGACAAGAGCAGCCCTCACAGCCCTCTAGGGCTCTCTTGGGCCCCTCTTCCTACAAGAAAACTTTCAAAACGGCCCACAATTGCCTCAACATCGAGCCAAACCCCCCTAGAGATAACTCCAGGCTTGTTGTAGGTCTCTCCTACTCGCAAATAAACATGACTTATTAGTACGGATCAAGAAGGGGATAAAAATCATTAAATCGCTGGATGCTTTCTTGAAATCAGTTAGTCACAATGCCTACACGTGGGTTTATAGAAGATACATGGGGAAAACAAGCTCTAGATAATGCCATGATAGCCCTCTCCTCGCCAGGAACTACTCACAAACCAACAACATATGTATTGGCTTGCCTCAACAAGGTATGCCTTTGCATTGATTGAAACAGCTGATAGTTTGGAGGCAACAAATGTGGCCTTGATGGCTGAGAAGGCCCACCTGGACAAGACACTTAGTGAATTCAAGAAACATGGAGGAAAAATATAGAAAGAATGGAGGAAAGAAAAGGCAAATCATGAAGAGTGGGAGAAAGACAAAGCAGGATGGGCAACCAAGAGATCTCGCAACATGACAAAATACACGCATTAGGGATTGAACTACAGCAAATGAGAGATATGCAAGTGACTTCAGTAGGAGGCTACAAAGCCATGGAGGAACATATAGCAGAGAACACAAATCTTGAGAAGGAGATGGCTACCATGCAGGCCATAATGAATGGATGACAATGCACACACAGAGGACCGATAGGTTGGTTTGCCAGACTTTGATGCCCATTCCCTCATAGTGCCAGAGATAGATGCAGCAGAGCTTGGGATAGGGAGACAATCAACAGATGCACTATTAAGAGACCATGCTCAACATCATGTGATTACATGTGCATAGCACTAACACATATAGAGTGCTATAAAGAAAAGGGTTAGATCCCTAACCCTAACCCTAAATGGGTTTGTATATATTCTACATTTTCAACTAAATCTAGTATACAGTTAGTCATTTGTGGTGTGCTCTCTAGCTATGCCCTCTCTCCTCATCTCTGCCCTTCTCCTCTCCCCTCTTCATATTTTGTCATGGTATCAGAGCGGCTCCCTTGCTTTCCGCTGAGGCATTGTGATTCTTGAGAGAGTGAGAGTGATTCAAATATTGAGAGTTCTCTTGAGTGTTCTCCGTGAGAGTCCACTTTCGGGGAGAGATCTTCATCCATTCTTTGATAGAAAATTTATGTCCATTTGGGAGGAATTCCATCCATTTTCCTTGAGAGAATTCTGTTCATTACATTTCTTCTTTGAGAGAGCTTATAGTTCATTGAGAGACTTGTGAGTGCTTTTGGAGAGAGCTTTGTGAGAAATTACATTGTCGAGAAAAATAGAGATGTGTACTTTCTTTGAGTACTAGTGAGAGCTCTCCTTGAGCTTCTTGAGCCACCAATTGGATTTGGCAACCTCCATCAACTCCTTGCAGCAGTGTCTTCATCCTGCTGCACCCAAGGACCATTGAAGTCTGGTCCAACAAGCCAGTGATCTCCTTCGCAAGCCTCCTTGACCTTCATCTATAGGGTTACTTCATGCAAGAGCCAACTCAATGGTTGCAACAAAAGAGTAGTGAGCGGCTCCCCACAACTATGCCTTAAAACTTTCTTGACAAAAAAATTCGGTCTGCAGTTCCAACCCGGCACATCCGCCATGCTGAGATAATAGCCAAGAACGAGGCACTCGCAGCATATTGCAATGGCTAAAGATTGCCGAAGTTGAACTCCATGAGCCCACCTTTTGTTACATTGAATACCTTGAATGTGGGGGAGGTAGGAGCACCTGACATAGTTGGTCTCATTGTTCTGTTGCCAGAGAATGAGCTTGTAGGGATAGCCGGGGCTTATCATCATCCTCAATTGAGTGAGCAGTATCTGTGCACCAAGTAGCTTGTTGTTCCAATTGAAGACACCATAGTACTTCTAGCTTCCGCTCGCTCTTGCGTGATTTGCAATCCCCTGCATCATGGCCAGCTTTGCAGATAGCTCATATTCCTGGTAGCGTAATACATCCTTTGCATCATGGATTGATTCCATGAATGATTTCATTTTGTGATTGGCAACAATATGTGGATCTGATGGGTTTTAATCCAACTCTTGGAGGTGCCATGATGGTTTTGCACATCTAACCTTGACTGAGATAGTTCAACTCTATAGATGGCAATCTAACCCCACCAAGATATGATATCATTAGCCCCACAATTACACAATGATATTGCATGTTTGACCACTTTGACTCTTACGTAGATAGTTCAACTCTACATACAAGGTCCAACCCCCCAAGAAATGGTAGAGTTAGCCCCACAATTTTCCTGACAACCTTGATTTCTAATATGATGGGATGGATTTGATGGAATTTGAGAGCACACAAAAGAACCAAGAAGGTTGGAAGATCTAGGAGGAGTTCTTAGATGTACTTAACTTCACACCAAATGGACCCCATGGTTTTGCAGATGGTCGGGATAACCATGATGATGCACAGTGAGTTGCCGATGTACTTTTTGGTATTTTCAGAGTATATATTGCTATTCTTGGAGCATGTACATTGCATGAAGGTCCTTGTTGAGGATGGTATAAATTTCATCATACCTTAAGGGCATTAGGGGCAAACCCTTAGCCTAACCCTAAGGGGTTCTCATGTATATATTCATGTTTATGTTCAATACAACATAGTGTATGAGTAGCTATATCGTGTGCACTCCTCTCTCTCTCACTCCCCACTTTCTCATGCAATCAGAGCACATGGTGCTCCTAATTCCTTGCTTCTAGTCAAGTAACCAAGCCCTCCGTGTGCGAGGCATCCTCCATCTCCAAGAGCAAGGCCCATTCTTTGTATGAGAGAGTTTTCATGAGAGAGAGTCAAAGACCTTGTTCCATCAAGGTGGCAATCCCTCCTTCATGAAGCATCTTCAGCTCTTCTTGTAGAGCCCATTCTCATCATCATTTTAGTTTAGAAAGCTCAATAATTTGCTTCCTCAAGCTTGAGTTATAGTCTCTTGAGAGTGATTATGTTCATTCTTGAGGTTAGTTTCATGACTCTCTCCATTTTAGTGAGGTTGTGAGTGCTCTAAGATTTTGAGAGGTTAAGTTTTCCTCTACATTTGTAGAAACAACAAGTGATAAGCCTTGCACAAATGGTGTCACATATAGGACACTTGCAATGTGTCCAGTCCAAGGTTGAATGAACTGCATCCTCCTTTTCTCAATATGCAGGTGACTTTTGAACTATAGGATGACCAACTTCAACCTTCTCCTAACAATAGCATCTGCAAAGGGCTAATTAGCTCGCAAAATGACCTCCTAATGCCACAACGACTCTTCAACATCCCGGGGGATTCACTCTTCATTAAAGGGCGACGTCACCTGCGTGCATGAACTTCAAGAAAACCCCCTATTTAAGATCCATGTAGGATAATAAAACACCCCTATTTAAGCTTATAAGATGCCACCAAAATTCCATTATGTCCCCCCCTTTCCTGAAATCTACATTCTCTCTCAAGCATTTAGATTACACAATAAGCAAATTTAGGTTACTTTCCCTATGACTATTTAAAACCATACACAAAATCAAACTTGTTTGGACTAGTTACCCAAGGTAACCAATATTATGTTCCCCCTTCTTAAATATGACATGGTCCCCCTAGCTTAAATTCAATATTGGGGGAAAAAAAAGGGCCCCCACCCCTAATGTATAAGCTTATGCCTCATTTCAAAAAAACCCCCTATTGTACACTCACGTGATATCATAAGTTTCCCCCTGTGAATCCCCCGGGTTCAACATAGACCTCAAGCAGGTAAGTTACAACTAAGTACTATAGCCAGCAATGACGAGAGGTACTCCCCAGGGAGACAACACGCTCCAATAGCAATAGCTGCAACATCAATAGCAGCTCCATGCATTGTCTAGTTGACCAACGATTAGCGGGTCCACAAACACCAAATGCCTCCATCAACACATGTGCACCATGCCTCTAGCTATATGGACTCCACAATGTAGACTAGCAAGCACTATTGCAGTGAAGAAGACAAAGCAATGGAAGCTTCCATGACCTCGACACAAAGGCTCTAGGCCTCCAATGACTCGGTTGAAAACCCAACACGCAACGCTGACTACACAATAGCTTACGGTCAAAAACAAACAATTACTAATAGCCTCAACTTGACTAGCAACCATCCCAACACACAAGGCAAGTGCTTTGACCATCCATGGGCTTCTACATAGCCTTAACATGCAGCAAATGACTATGATCGACGTACAACGATGCTCCAAACCAACCAAGACATCAAGCTCTCAGCGCGTCAACCACACAAGACTCTAAGCAGCAAACTACTTCTACAACTCCCAACAAGCATAGCCAACTCAACTGATGGAATCTCCACTGCCAAGTGCTTCTCCAATCAATCGCCACAAAGCAACTCATGTCTTCATCAAACAGAGTGGTTATTGTGGCAACCATCTTGAGCAGCATCTTCTGCGACTCCAACAAGGAAGCCAGTACCTCATCACCATCATCGAGCTCCTCATCATGTCCATCGTTGTCCCTCCCTCGAGGTCTCATACAATTGAAGCTTTTCTTCCCTCTAGAGTCTCTCTCTAAACCTCTCTCTACCACATGACAGATAAGCTTGAACCAGGGTCATGTTAAGATTACCTTGAGTTAGGAGGACTGGTCAAGAGGGAGCCATGTGGCATGCTATCTACCACATTATCAGGGCAGCCTTATCTTACCACATCACCAAGCCACATGGAAATCAATTTTCAAGTCATCAAGCCACCTAGGTAGTGCCACGTCAGGCCTAATGCCATGTCAATAGCCATGTCAGCACTGACTACTCACCCTACCATGTCAACAAGACACATGGCATAGCCACATCATCAGTGTTGTGCCCAATCAGCATGTCCACCTTAGTAGTCCACATCAATTACCCACGTGGTAATGCCACATCATCAATGCCACCTAAGCATCAAGTGCCACATAGGAAAACTCTTTGTAATCAGCATGTGACCCCAATGCCACATCAGCACATGCCACATCATCATTTTTTGCTCTCTCTTGTGATCAAAGTTTGGCCATTCTTCCAAGAGCCATACTTTTGATCTAGGTGAAATTTGGAGGAGCTGTTTAAAAAAAATGATTGGCAGATTGTGCTCTACACGCCAAACACCTCAAGTCTAATTTTTGACTTTTCTACAAGTCAAAAGAATTCAATCCTCATCATCAAAACCACCTTCTAATCCATTGCAACATACCTAGCACATAAAATGAATCAAGATAAAATTCATTTGTTGCATTTTGTGCTTCAATGTGTAGCCTAATTGTCGAGTAGAATAGCCATAGAGGAGATTAAACTCCACCAAGACAAGTGAGCCATTACCATATTGCTCGATTAATTCCCACCAACATCAGTACCCTTGGATCTATCATCGGTATATACATTCACACCTTGGATATATCATCGGTATACACATTCACACCTCTAACTTTAGTTCAGTACTCTTGGCATTTGGCAATTCAACACTTCAGTGAAACACTTGGTAGAGTTATCTTCCTCGGATTTAGGACTATTGCACACATCTTGCACACACATGCCACCCATGTACAGTCACATTTGTTGACTATTTTTTGGCATTTGCTCTTACAAATATCCATGAGCCTTGTATAACCTTTTGGCTACTCCTAATACATAGCTCTCATCATTTCACTATAGGCTTGATACTTGGCACATTGTCGTTTTCCATCACATGACTTGGTTCATAAATCGACAGGTTTAGCATAAGACCCAATGGCAGCTCAAGCATAAGACCCCAGTGGGGCAGCTCTCACATAGTGTTCTCATGGGTAGACACTCTCACTAGTAAGCCCTAGCAGAGAGCACCAAATTGCCTCCAACATGGATTTATTCACATCACACAATGATACACTAGTAATGACTTCGGATAAGATTCGTCAGTGGAAAGAGAACCTACTTCGACAATTCATTGCCACAAGGTATGTACCAATTTATGATGCAGACCTTAGCATCATTTGTCTTGAGAGATTGGACACAAATGTTTCACACCATGGATTAGCCCCCACTTTTTGATCATGCACATTTCTTGGTAAGACCTTAGCATGAGGCACATTTGACGGTAAGCCCTCAGCATGAGGCACTCCCATCTACATCAGCACAATTTGATTCTAGTGATGTAGAACCATCACATTCATGCATGGATCTGACTCCAACACCAAGTGCAAATACATATCAAGAGTTTAGTTATGATAGTGTAGATTTCCAGCAGGTAAGTCCTCAATATGAGGCTCTCACATCTCCAATCGCATGCAAAGATTCATGTCATAGTGCATTAAGCTCTTCATGTGATTTTGTTCTAGCATCCATCACATAGTACAACTTGGGAAACCTGAGTGTTTCAGCATGCACTTATAGCTATTGTATGTAGTCCTTACTTGATACAAATTAGTGGTTGGATCTAGGACGTCATATCAGTCCCTTCATTAGTATTTGGCACCTCATTCACCTCAGATATATCTTATGCACTTTTAGTGATATTCCAGG
This sequence comes from Dipteris shenzhenensis, assembly GCF_047967505.1. Classification (NCBI taxonomy): domain Eukaryota; kingdom Viridiplantae; phylum Streptophyta; class Polypodiopsida; order Gleicheniales; family Dipteridaceae; genus Dipteris; species Dipteris shenzhenensis. Next base: position 27,201,606 of record NC_141623.1, read on the forward strand.
CTTCTAGGCCTTTACAGTGTCAACTCCACCTTGATCCTATGATAGATGCTACATCCCATACCAATGGATGTTTAACCATGCACACATGAAATCATCTTCAGCTCATGATAGTTGAGCATATAGGTTTGACAGGTTGCCGTACCTTGTCAATTTTACGGTCCTCTTCATTAGTAAAGCAGTGTATCATACATGCACCTTCAGTCCCAAATTTTCACCCCCTAGATTACTCTGTCCACACTAGCTATGCAGTCTTCTATGATCTTGCATCATATGACAGAGATTACTCTACTCCAACATACCTCTGACATTGTTGTCCGTTCTTTTGGATTGGTGACACTCTTGTATGTCATTACCTATCGAATCACATCTTCATGGCTACACCAACTAGTTTCACATCTAGATGCCTCTTCTATAGAGCAACTACATAGTCCACAATGACACATGACATGTTCAGCTTTGAGATGTTTGGCATGCAGCCATTCACACCATTCTTCAAAAAGCCATCTTTTGATCAACCAGTCTTTGATCCAAGAAGGCATCTTATTTTTTGGCTTTCCTTTCTCTACCCTTCGACATATTTTCTAGGTTTAATTCCCAAAGTCAAAGGATGAACTACAACTTAAGAGGGGGAAATGCACATTATATATAGGATCATACGTTGTACTCATTGTATAGGCTTTCTCTACATAGTCACTGTGCTCACATATGCACATACTACTCTGATTCTTTTTCATTTTCTTTTTTAGTTTTGGATGCTATCATATGCACTCAACAAAATCCACAGAAAGACCTTATACATGCACCCTCTACTTACCCAATGCAATTTAAAATGGGGTGTTGAGGATGGTGTAAATTGCACCATACCTTAAGGGCATTAGGGGAAAACCCTAACCCTAAGGGGTTCTCATGTATATATTCATGTTTTTGATCAATACAACATATGTACAGGTAGCTATATCATGTGCACTCCTCTCTCTCTCTCTCACTTCCCACTTTATCAGCCCTCCTAGTGCTGTCCAATGCATCAAGAGGATGGAGAACATTTCTCATTTGTAGCATCACATGTCCCTTAATCATACCTTTTTTATGATCCCCTTGACCTCAATTTGTAGAATTTTGTGCCAGTTATGGTACATCATCATATAGTAGATGATGGAGCTTCATTGAATTATCCAATGAAGTATTCAATCATTCTTTAGTTGATGCCTTTGATGGTCTAGTCTGCACATATGTGGCATGGACTTGATTCCTCTAAATTTTAACTGTACAATCTTGTACAATATTCATTAGATGATGTTTTATTCTATGGGTTTGCAACCCGGTCGATTAGTCCTAAAATTGGTGTATAAGATAGAAAAGTCCTCATTGCACTTTTAGTTTGCACCATTGTGGAATCGATGGATTTTCATCCAACCACTATGAGTATCAATGTGTTGGAGTTCCAACTACTCCAACTTGAAAGAGTTTGATCCTTGAATCGGTGGACCATCTCCAACCATGCAATTAGGGCTAAAGATAGTTAGACCTAGATTTAGGACATAGAGTGTTATCTTGGCATCACATAAATGGGATGATAGCATTTATGAAGGTGGATGTGAATATTGACATAGAAGTTGGGAGGATTCCCACTTCTATCATTGTATGCCCTTTTTCATTTTCTGATGTTGATCGACACCCAATTTGGGGATCGGGGATCTTGTATGTGATTCACTTTTCCATCTAAACTATAGTTGTATGTTTTCTTGTTGCGATGTGAGTTGTACATTAATCTTTCCCATTAAGGGATGTATCCCCCCCACGACACACCCCATTAAGGGTTGGTATCTTCCTGGTTAAGGGGTATCTCCCCTTGAAACATCCTTGAGTGAAGGAAATGGGTTTAAATGCCAAAATTGTGTAGTGGACAAGTCAGCGAGACGATATGTCCTTTCACTTAGAGAATTCAATCTTTTGTTAGAAACTTGCATGTCGACAGCCTCCATATATAGAAATTCAATCTATTAGAGGTGTTGCAACCCATACTCTTTCAAGTAATAATACTCAAGTCTGGGGCAAGTCAAAAGGATCACGCTTCTTCCATGCCTAATGAACTTCTTAAGGAATACTAGCCAATCCTAAAATATGAAAGTCTTTAAGCATGTGGTGATGGAGATTCTTCCCCCTCAAACTAATCCAGCTTTGTAAATCATATTGCCAAACTAGAATTGGGCTGGTTGGCTATCCAAACTTTGACCTAGAAAGCATTGAATGAATGAAAAACATCTCATTAGAAGTAGAAAGAAATGTTTATCCATTGACTTTGATGTTGATCCCACAAGTTGAGCTCAAAGCTAATTCCACAATTCAAGCCATAAAAATATCCCTCTATGAGGAATACCAAAAGGCGAGCGACAAAAAGTAAGCGAGTCAAAAAAAGCGAGCAATAAAAAACAATAAAAGATTTATAAATCCCCCATTTCAGTAGCAAAAAATAATAACTTATTCAAAAGTCCATATGTTTCCTCAATGCTAAAAGGTTAAATATGCATATAACTTTTTGAGCCACTAACACTAATTTCATATCATCCATGAGATAGTTTGTATGTTCAATTTCCAATTCATTGTTTGTATTAAAGACAATTTTGGCGTCTTGCTCTTGTGAAACTTCTTCTAGATTTGGCCTCGCCTCGAAAAGGGACCGGATTGCCTCTTACATTGTCTCTTCCACCATATTTTGGTAGCCCTTTCTGTACTGGAGTTAAAGTCTTCCTAAACAAGTAATAGTATTTTGGAGTTAGAACATTTCCTAGCATCCATTGTAGGAAGTGCAGGTGCACAAGGAATGCTTACCTTTTTGAAAGATGTTAATGTGACTCCTTTGAGAGTAGCCTATTTGCATTTATCCACATCCCCATTAGATAGTGAGCCCCAAAATTTTAAGATATCTATGCTCAAAGGCGCTAATAAATTCAAATTATTAAGAGTTCACATCTTGTTTTTATGAGTCTCTTGAGACATCAAATTCCACCTCCCGAGCAGGCAATGTAGGAATGCATGATGATCCTTGTGGCGTGGTGAGATTGTCCATAGCTTTCTATTCTACTAAAGTAGTGAGTAAGATGGAGAAAGTATCCAACTTCTCTTGCTCAGATCAAGAAAGAGAAAGTTTTTTGAACCAAGGAAGTTCGGTAGTGACCTTAGGTATAACGGTAGAAGATAGAGCCTTTTCAATTCTAGGCAGCATTTCTTCATGATGATGCACATTGACATCATCGTTGCAAATGATTTCATCTATCATAGTTTCCATTTCAGAAAGTAGTGCATATGCTATTTTTGTACTCTTTTGGCTTGTATCAAGGACCAATGACCATTCTTCAATGCCAAGGGTATGTAACAATGTATTATCACCTACTTCCTTTGCCACCATGTCATGCTCAATGATCTTTTTGTGTATCTCCTTGTTATCGATAAGGGCCATAGTAGCTTGTACCACTAGATTACATAGACACTTATTTCTTTCCACATGAACACACACACACACACACACATACACACACACACACACACACACACACACACACACACACACGAATACTTCCCTAACTATGAATTATTCTTTTATGTAACTCCTTGAAATCTTTCCTTTACACTTTCTTTTTAACCACCCCACATACCAAGCCCACTTATCATCCCATACCTCGTCTAATCCCTTATTATCCATGCACTCATTCGCTCCTTACTCCACTTGTGACTTAAACTTCACTTGTGGCTAAATTGTTTTTTTAATTATCTAAGAATCCATATGGTTGTCTATATTCCTAGGTAAAGCGATAACAAAGCCCGGGAAAATAGGCATCACCTGTCTACCCAAACGTAACTATGATGTTCTAACACCTAGTTTATTTGGATGGTGGCAGGTAAGTGGACCCGACCTCGGAACTTGGACTGCTTGAGGATTCGACATCTTTTTACAATATTATGTTTGTCACTGACGTCATCAGCGCCCAACAGTGGGTGTAGACCATAGTATAAAAATATGCTCTCACACATACAAATCCACACACCCACACATACTTGAGCATCCATTTATACAAAGTCTTCGTACTGAGTTTCTATCGGCACTCTGAAGGTGAAGGGAAGACTCAGCCATGACGAAGGCTAGCACTAAAGGAGAAGGCTAATCAAAAGGTAGTCCAAAATCTCTTCATTCAAGCTACAACTGCTTGTGAAGTCTATAAACGTTTTCATTTAAGTCTCTCCCCAACGAGCATCTAAATCTAAATCTAGCTGATAGGGCAATGCACCATTTAAGATAGAAAGAATTATCACAATACCAGCAGGCCGCAACTTGGATGAAAACTTCACAAGGTGAAATTTGCATGTCCGCTAATACGGCAGAAGCATATACCTAGATGAATCCAAGAACATTCCCAAACTCATCCTCTAAAAACACAACATAGTGCAGTTTCAATCTCATGAAAGTCACTCACAAGGTTGAAAACCATAAACTCCATCATGCATAGCAGGGACTAGCTACTATGACATCCCCACTGAAAGTTGGTCCAAGTCTCTCTTATCTGCTATCAACTCAACAGCTGTCCATGTGACCATTTCTTTTTGAATCTCTTCAATGTCATAGTTTAGAGTCATCTTGGTAGATGATGAACTACCCCATGGAATCCATGTAGAAAAATCGGAGAAACCTTTATTTGAGAAGCCTTTCAATCTCACTCTCAACCTGCCCTCCTGAGACTGCGTTGAGATTGACACCCGTTGCTTCATTGCTTGTAGCAAGCTGGAAATTTCCTTTTCTGTAGCCTCATCTCTTAGCAATCTCTCCATCTTACTATCAATCAGTGCGTGTATGTCTTGCTTTACCATGGTTCTTATCACATCCAACAATCCATCCTGTACAAGGCCCAGGCTGCTGCAGACATGATCTTATTGTGCATAGATGCAGATGATGGATCTGAGGGGGGGTTCATGAGGTGCTCTATTATCAAGGAAAAGCCTTCATCTTTGATGTCCTTTTCAAAGTTAGCTTTAGACCATGTCTTCACATCTAAGGTTAGAAGAGTTGTGACGAACTTCTCACTAAATGTAAGTTTAGGACCAAGCTTTTCCACTAAATAGCTGGCTGCCGTCACTTGTTTCTCCAAGGACAGAGGCAATTTTTTATCCAAGAGCCCAATGTCCATCCACAATTTCATACCAAGACCCTTTTCAGTGCCACTTTGCTTCATGCAAACGGACCCTAAAAATGGGCATCTAGGCTTTTCCTTCAAGTTTCAGCATGCTATTGTTACCATGACCTTGTTCTCCACACCCATGAAGATAACTGGTTCTGCTTTACCCTCACTAGAGGCTTGGCTAGGCTTTGGACTGTAGTATACAGTGTACATCACTTCCTTCCTCTGCTCTGTATTTCCACCCGGCATTGCCTTAATTGTGACCTGCTACATGAAGCAAATGGGTTCTGCAGTGTTGTTACCAACAACCAAAAACACATCATAGAAATTGAAATCTTCCTTCGTAAAAGACAGCAAAGACACTCTCATTTTCTCTCCACTAGGGCCCAAGACAATCGTCGGGCTAGACCCCCCGAAGGTTTTTATTACTTGAGAGAAAACTGAGTACAAGAGTTCAGCGTGGAAGCTGTTCATACAAAATTCAAACGTGAATGAATCATTACATGAGCTCTTAGGCTCTCTTTCTTGGCAACAAGCCACTTGTCAAACTCTACATTACTTTCCTAATTACATGCCAGTAAGGGCAACTCTGGAGTCTTCGAAGCACTTGGTCACGTGAACCGCCTCCTAGACTCTTGTTAGGCTCCCGTAGCACTTAGGAAAATTACTCTTCGTAGTACCTGCAACAATTAATTAAAGCGCACCACTGTGGCTTCAGTGGGGATGCCCACTGTGACTAGAATTAGTCCACAATGTGTTATTTGCATGTAAATCAAACTTCCTACTATACGTCTGTACATAGTAGGTTCTTCCAGAAGCTCATCTGCATCTGCACTCAGCTTCACATTCTTCTCCAAAGGAACTGAAATAGGCTTACAGCTTGTCATCCCATATTTGGACAGCATGTCCAATCCATACTACCTCTGCAAGAGCTGTATCCCACTTGGTGATCTAATCACCTCAATGCCCAAGAAATAACGCAGCTCTCCCAAATCCTTCATCTCAAACTTCTGCCTCAATAGCATTTTCACATGAAGGATATCTTCATCACTATCATCTGTGATGATCAAATCATCAACATAAATGACCAGCAGCATAATCCCTTTCTCTGTTTTTCTCACATAGAGTGAGAAATCTGCCTTGGAAATCTGAAAGCCAATAGTGACAAGATACTATCCTATCTTGTCAGACCATGCTCTAGGTGCTTGCTTCAAGCCATACAAGGCTTTCCTCAACCTGCAAACAAACTCAGGATGAATAGCATGAACATAACTTGCTGGCTGCTCCATGAAGACCTCTTCTTGCAAATCACCACATGCAAGAAGGCATTCTTTACATCCATCTGATGTAAAGACCATCCCTTTGATGCAGCCATAGCAATGACTGCTCTTACGGTTGCCATCCTTGCAACCGGGCTGAAAGTTTCTTCATAATCAATGCCATATGTCTGTGCATACCCCTTGACAACTAATCTTGCCTTGTATATATTCACAGAACCATCTGCATTGTGCTTGATCTTATAAACCCACTTACAGCCAATTGCATTCTTGCCTTTAGGCAAAGGCACCAATTCCCATGTAGCATTAGCATCCAAGGCATCCATTTCTTCATCCATGGCTTTCTCCCATTTTTCATTTCCCATGGCTTGCTCAAAAGAAGTGGGTTCTGGTTCCTGTATCACTTTGACAATATAGGCATAGTGAATGGCTGTAAATCCATCATATTTCAGCCTATCCACAGGATACCTAACCCTAGTAGACCTGCGCAAAATAGGCTCACTTCCAGGTGCTCTCAAAACATCCCTGGTCTTCCTTACTCCAGGTGTAAGAATAGAGGGAATACCCAACTCATCATCAATGCTCTGTTCAGAGCCACTGGATTCACCATCCACACAAGAGTGACCTGCATTCACATCAAACATGGGCTGATCTACCTTCTCTTTTCCTTTCCGTGATACCTGCATACCACTCTCTACATTTCTTTGAGGAGATTCTCCTGATCTCAATCTGCCTGTCCATGGCGAGGTATGTGAACCACTGCTAGACGACACTGCAAGTCCACTGATATTTTGTGATGCTGTGAATTCTATGCAGCATTACCATTTTGTGCATCTACATCAATCATCACATTTACTGGTTTATACCAGCTGCTCATCTCATCAAAAACAACATCTCTGCTCACTGTGAACTTACGTGTAGAAGGGTTATAGCATCTATACCCTTTCTGCTGCAGAGAATAACCAATAAAGATGCACTTCTCAGCTTTTGGATCCAACTTGGACCTCAACTCATCTGGCACATGGACATAGGCAATGCAACCAAAAATTTTCAAATGAGAAATATCTGGTTTCCTACCAGTATACATCTCCTCTGGCGTCATGCCATGTATTGCTGCAGTGGGAGTCCTGTTCATTATATAAACTGCTGTAGCAACTGCTTCAGCCCAATAATAATCTGGTAGATCTTTTTCATTTAGCATAGCCCGAGATACCTCTCCAATATGCCTATTTTTCCTTTCTGCAATTCCATTTTGCTGTGGAGTATGACTGCATGAATATTGCTGCTTTATGCCATGCTCCTGCAAGAACCTTGCAAACTCATTTGAGAGGTACTCTCCCCCTCCATCTGACCTTAGGCATTTTATTTGCAGGCCTGTTTCTTTTTCAACCACAGCTTTGAAAGCTTTGAAGTGCCCAAACACTTCACTTTTCTTTTTCATAAAATACACCCATAGTTTTCTACTGAAGTCATCAATAAATGTGACAAAATAGTGACAGCCTCCAATAGATGCAGCTTTTGTAGTCCACACATCAGAGTGGATTAATTCCAATGGCTTTTTACTCTCTTGAACATGCCTAGGAAAAGGTTTCCTTGCCTGTTTCCCAAATTGACAGGCTTCACAAACCTTGTGCATTTCTGCAACCTTGAATTTAGGCAATCCTGCAACAATATTCTGGGCTTTCATTGATTTAAGTCGCTGTATATTAACATGACCAATGCGTTTGTGCCAAATATCAATATCTGCAACTACACCGGTCCCATGTGCAAACATTGCTGCAGTCAATTCAGGCATGTCTGCATCCAACGTAAACATCCTGCCCTTCTTCTTTCCTTTTGCTATCAAGCGACCATTATTTTTCATATCCTCAACAAAGCATCCATGAGGATTAAATCTAACCTGCAAGCCCTACTCAACCATTTGACCAACAGAAACCCAGGTTCTTGGTGATGTTCGGGACATGAAATACATCAGACAAGTATTTCTTTTTCCCATCCTGCATAGACAAAGGAATTTTGCCAATCTGCACAATAGGATGTGCACTATCATCACCAGTCTCCACAAATCCTGGTTTTTCCATTTTTCTTGCATCCTGCATCCATTCAGCATGACCTGTCATGTGGTTTGACGCACCTGAGTCAACATACCACACATCATTGCTTTCTTCTGCACTTGTTACAGAATTTGTCATATGCTGCACCATAAACAAATGCTCATTTCTGTCATCACCCTGTCTACTAGAGGATGCATAATTGCCTTGCTGCAATTTTCCATTCATAATGTCATTCTGCTTTTTATAGCAGTCCTTAGCCGTATGACCCATTTTGCCACAATAGTAGCATTCAATATTGCTGTTTGCATTTTGGCCTCTCTGCCATCCACCACGGCCTCTTTGGCTCCCCCTGCCTCTAGAGTTACCACGTCCTCGTGCTTGCTGATTTTGCTGCACACTTCTTTGTCTTGGATGTGCATCCCTATCTTGTGAATCCCACTGGATAGGTGATTGGGCCATTTTCTTACGACTCATCTGAGATCTGCAAGTTTGTCACACACACTGTGTATGCAACTGATGCACGCAACCTTTGCTTTTCAGAGAGAAAAATTACCTCAACAAGAGGTGTCTTGCATTCACAATCTATGCCAATACCGGGCTGTCAACTCAAGGCATATACCCACAAAGTTGCTGAGGCATCAACATTTATACTGCCCCTTTTTTGGCTGTTGTAAATAGCACTGAGTATGCATCTGATTCCCTTTTCCTGAGCACAAAGGCATGCATTCCTTTACTTATGCAAATCTCTGATTTTTCTCTGATTTTTGCTTTTTCTGACAGTAAATACTTTCTCAGATAGGTGAAAACTGCTAGCAGAAACAGTCTCTGCAACTGTCTTTTTTTTTCTTCTTCTTTTTTGACAGTAACCAGATGGGTAACTACTGGTTACACTAACCAGATCAGTCCTGTTCTGGTCTGGTTACATTGACAGACTAGTTAGTCTGTAACTTGGCCACTAACTTAACCAAACTGGCTAACTTAACCAGTCTAGTCTAGTTAATTAGTCAGTCTGGTTAGGCTGTCCTCTAACCAGATCTCTAACCAGGGTCAGCTAAGTGGATGCCACGTGTCAATCACACACGTGTGGGGCGCCACGTCACCTGTCACATGTTATGCCACATCAGCATCTAAGCTGGCTGCCACGTGTACTACCAAGTCAACATCCCTCAGGCCTGCCTTGCCTGCCACATTAGCGCCACGTGTCAGGTTTGCCATGTCATCAAGCCTAAGGTTCCAAACCTTCTGGCTGGTTGACGTCGCGCGTCGCGCCGGCGCCCTTCTCCTTCAACAACACCTAGTGCCCGCGTGAAGAATCGACACTTTCCATCAAGGATACACCAGCATGGGAGGGAGTAATTGCCACGCGTGTAGGCGTCTTTTGTCCCTGCTAGCCCTCTGCCCGGGGCGTCAAGCAATTGTCTGTTCCGTTGTTTCCTTTGCCATACATCCCCGTGAAGGTGTCGCCAACCTGATCAGCCTTTGTACTGAGGTTCCATTAATTGAACCTGCAGATGACGGAACACCATTCTACGCAGGCACTTTAAAAGCCTATCGCTAAACGTCGACATAATTAGTGCATCCCTCCCCCCGTTGGCTCTTCGTCAGTTATAGACACAACGGGTCTATGCTCTAGTGCTGTGACGAAAAGAAAAGTCCGTAGGTGGATGCAAGCTTGCCCGCCGTCAGCTTCTCTTAAGAAATACAATAACTGATAGCTGCCAGCCCTCGAAATGCCATGTTAGCCCACTGCTCTCCACAGGCCAACGTACTCCGCCGCTTGAATCGTCACCTTCTTAAGGAAGAGGGTGAGCCTATTGCTCTGATACCAATGAAATCTTCCTTCGTAAAAGACAGCAAAGACACTCTCATTTTCTCTCCCTCTCTCAACAGATACACTAGGGCCCAGGACAATCGTCGGGCTAGACCCCCCCGAAGGTTTTTATTACTTCAGAGAAAACTGAGTACAAGAGTTCAGCGTGGAAGCTGTTCATACAAAATTCAAACGTGAATGAATCATTACATGAGCTCTTAGGCTCTCTTTCTTGGCAACAAGCCACTTGTCAAACTCTACATTACTTTCCTAATTACATGCCACTAAGGGCAACTCTGGAGTCTTCGAAGCACTTGGTCATGCGAACCGCCTCCTAGACTCTTGTTAGGCTCCCGTAGCGCTTAGAAAAATCACTCTTCCTAGTACCTGCAACAATTAATTGAAGCGCACCACCATGGCACCCATTAATTGTTAGCGCTTTGCATGCAAATAACACATTGTGGACTAATTCTAGTCGCAGTGGGCATCCCCACTAAACACATGTGCACACATAATAAATATAAAAATATATATTTATTCTCTGGTTGACCGAAGTCAACGCTCTTGATTATAATTAAGAGACTTTGACCAAGGGTCGAGGCGCCTTAATTATAGTCAAGTCTCTCCAACCGAAGTTGGCACAACTCTCCAACCGAAGTTGACACATCTTAGTTAACCGTAGTTAACCCTCTTGGCAATAAACCAAGTCTTGTTGACCGAAGTCAACACTCTCTGACCGTAGTCAGCTCTGTGGTTCTCTGGTTAACCGCAGTTAACCCTCTTGGTAATAAACCAAGTCTCCCCGACCGAAGTCAGGTTTACTTGACCAGAGTCAAGTATCTTTGACCGTAGTCAATTCTTTGACCATTAAAAAAAAAACTCTTTGACCATAATTAACACAAATGGAAAACTCTTTAATTATGATCAAATAAATGGTCAACTGTACTTTGACTTAGGATATTTGCATTGTGGTGACATGAATGACTTCCATCAGGGCTGAGACTCTGCAGGTTAGCACCACTAAACAACAATCTACCATGCTGCATACCAGGTTCACCTGACCAGATGGCTACAAAGCTCCTCCTCCAACTTCGAGAGTTCTAGTAATAAACAGGCACCATAGTCACAATCCACCTTGTTGGCATTGCAACACAAATCATTTACTTTCAGCTTCTGATCATTTCCATCAACAGCTTCTTTACCAGCAATGTTTGGACCCTCTAAACAGTGGTCATTTGCTTTCAGCTATTGTTCATGTACATCACCAGCTCCTTTACCAGATATATTTGGACTATCTAATGCGTTATGAAGCACACTACCAGCACCATTATCAGTATCCACCTCGACCGCGGAACAGCGACTATTTGCTTTCAGCTCCTGATCATAGGCATATTGAATCCTGGCAGAAGCTTGAGGTCATCTTCTGATTCCTTGCGGAGAGAGATTTGCAGCCTCTGGGTTCTCTGCTTTCGGCTGGGGATGCTCGAGCTGCTGGACTGAGATGTAAGTGAGGGGCTTATGTTTGCACCCCGCACGCATGCACACACACAGCTGCAAAGCTCCATCAGATATCTCACAAAGTTGCAAGCCACATCCTTCCTGCTGGCTTCGTGCACGACCATCTGTTTGTTCCCAGGCCAGTAAAACAAGCAAATTCGATTCTTTTGAGGTGCACATGCAGCGTACAGGCCAGGCTTAAGGGCATCTGCATTCATGCTTTCCAAGACCCTTCGAGGTAGCAAGCCCTCTTCTTTGAGCATTGAAGCCAAGCTTGGCAAGCTTCCCTTATTTATCACGGGTTGCCGATCCTGGCAAGAGCGTGTTACAGAGAGCTGCGATTTGCCCCCCCTCAGGGATGAGCACTTTGTCTACAAAGGATAGGTCTTGCTTGTCAGAGATGATTTCTATCAAGCAAAAGATGGTAGGGGGGTGGCTGGTTAAGCTTGCAGCGCCTCCATTCTCCACAGGAGTAGGCATGGTGTGGCTGCGAGGGGTAATTGGGGTGCTCCTGGGGGTAGCAGAGGGAGCTGCATTTGTAGTGGCAGGACGAGGAAGGGCATCGACCTCTAGTAATGTTGGCGGAGGGCTGGAAGGAGCTGTTTTCATTAATGGATTCATCAGCTTCCACATACAAAAAATACCAATAAATAGAAATAAGTCTCTAAGTAATTCCAAAATTAACTAGAGTCGAACTCTGAAATAGTTAGTATGTAACATTCACTCCCTCTTAACAAACGAGATGTTCTCATCTCGAGAGCAAACTGCAATAGTTCTAAATAAACTCGTTTAATCAAGAAGAGACCCAATCACTGTAAGAAGGGTTCCTTAACAATCCAGTTGTAAGAAAATATGCTTCAACTAAACTTTTAGAGTCTAGTAAGATTACAACTAGCAAAACCTCAATGCTAAAATACTACCAGACCTTCACCATGGTTGTAATTTAAGTTAATAGTACATTGAACTTTAGCATGCACCCAATTATTTTTAAAAAAAACTTGCAAAGATGGAGATGTGGATACACTCACTCAATTTAACAACCATATAGAACTCAAGACCTTTAGTTTGAGCCTTTATAGGTGCTTTCAAGAAAAGTGAAGTACAACTCAATTAACTTTAATTAGAATTCAGGTCTCCTTCCTTGCATAACCAGAAATCCTATAGACAGTTACACACTAATACCAAAAGTACTAGACAGTCTCATGAAACTTCCCATTCTCAAAACAAAATCAAGTAACTCTCTCAATTGATGAGGTCCAAAACCTTACAGAAGTATATTGTCCTGGCCCCACATTCAACAAAATCACATTAGGCACAGCCTTCTCGTGAAGAAAGACTTTTTGCTACCCTTTCTTTTTCCCAGAGCATCTGCTGCCTCCTCTGGATACACATCGTGCATTATCCTTCGTAGTGCAGTCAACTCTATCTCCTCAACATTCTCTGCCTTCAAAATGCTCATGGGCTCTGGTGATTCTCTAAGCACTAATTGGAGCACTTCCATATATTCATCTGGGCACTGGACTTCATCCAAACTCTCCACTGTAAACGCGACGACTTCAACTGTCTCGTTTACCAACTGTGTCTTCATTTCTTTCTTGGATCTTTTTGTTTTTTGAGGGGAATCTTTTATTGCTTCTATCATCTGCCCCACATGCAACAAAATCAAAACACTAGGCACGGCCTTCCCCTCAAGAAAGACTCTTCTCTGATAAGTGTGCATGTCCATTAGGGTGCCTACTGAATTAACCACATTTTTCCTGTTTCTGACTTGGATTGCTATGCAACTTATGCAGCTGTCATCACCAATGTCATATTCTCCCTTATGATTAGGCAACACAAAAGGTATGATGAGATCATATGCCTCCTGCCCTTTATTGCATATCATGGCCCCACAATTCCTTATAAAAGTCTTGAGAACGTCAGTTGAAGGGTATCCACCATAAAAGCGATAAAATGCATTGAAAAACACACGTGCTTTTTTCAGATGGCCTGACTTAATGAACCCCTTCCAGTTCCTCAAGAAAGCTTGAAGAAACTCTTCCAACCCTTGAGGAGTAGAGAAAGCCTCCCAGTTCTGTAAACTGTCCATGGCATTAAGTAGTAAAAACCGTGCTCCTAGCTCTCCTCTTTCTCCTGCACTTGCAATGCCATTCAGGAGTAGAGAGTTTAAATGTCGAAGTTGTGTAGTAACCAAGACTTCACTGTGCAGAACCTGTGCTGCTGCTTCAGCTAAAACAGGTTCAGGTAGCGCATGGGTAAGCACATAATCTCTAGCTGCTGATGTATGCAGACAGATGCGCATATGTGATGCAACCAGCTCTTGAGCAACCATTGCCTGTGGGCAAACATCCACACCTATTCGACGGCCAAGAAACACTAATGACATATCTCGAGACTTCAGCTTTTCTTGCCCCTGCACTGACTTTACTTCTAGCCCTCCAAGAAGCTTGACTTTTGCCAGATTTACCAATTCTGTTGTATTGTGACCTTCCAGAAAAGCAGCCCACAATGGCCTGCCATGAACGAGAAAACGTTCTGGTTTTGCAGCCTCGTTCAGAGTGGTGGGTTGTGATGTAGCAAGTATATTAAACGTGGGCATTCTTGATAACGGCCCAAAAAGTTGCCGGAGACCGATCCTCACTTTAGCACTTGGGTCCTCCCTATTCACAGGGGTAAAATTGCTCACCCTTGCAGTTGTATCAATAAACAACACAAACGATCCCATGCGTTGAGCTCCATTAACCTTGAGAGGCAGCTCTGCGCAGGCTCTTCTAAAAACAATAAAGCTTCTCTGACCTGTATCATGGGCTTGAGTAAGAAGCTCCCTGGCTTCGTCTATCACGAACAAAAACTGAACACCAGATTTTTTGAGGGACTTTTCGAATTTGTTCCAAACAGCAGAACATGCAAGCTTCATCTCGTCCGAAGAGCACTCTGGTCGCTCTAAAAGTCTGTCTAGTATGCCACCATAGTCCTTGGTCTGCTGTCTGTGAAACAGCTCGGCTCTATCTGGAAACGTTTCTTCGTTGCCCAACCAATCAAAGCAGGCCCGGAAGATGGCGAAAGCCTGCTCAACTTTGGTCATCGTCACAAAGTGCTGTCTCAATTGTGGGTGCGAGGGAGGGTACCCTGTAGATGTGGGTTGAAGCAACGAGAAATAGAATACCACCATACCGCTAGCAGCATGTGCAACCTCTTTCATTGCCCTAGACTTTCCCCAGCCGCTAGACTGGACTATTGGAGCGCAGGGGACATACCAGGTCTTGGTATCTTGAGCCCATTTTATGAAACACCGATCAATATACTGCTGAACATAGGAGACAACGAAGCCTTCTGGGTCCTCATATTGTCTGTCGAAGGCCTTTTCGAGAAGATCCACCTCGGTTGGAGAAAGACCCCGGGCGGGAGCGTTGGCTTTAGCATCGTCAATGGCAAACAAGCTCTCTATGATCCGTTGCATCCATTCTTCGCTGTTCTGTGCCTCAAAGATATGAAGTAACGTCTGTGAAGGAAAAGTTTGGACTCTGTCGATCAAAATCTCGAAGCTTTCATCAGAGAGGGTGCCCCGACTGGGGATCACAGCACTATATATTCGATAACGACGGACCTGGTCCAAAGTCAGAATCTCCGAAGGATCAAAGGGGACGGTGTGCTTGCACTTGTCCCAGCCCTCCTGTAAGCGCTGCCGGTCGTCGCCCATGCTTTTTCAGAAGAGGCTCTGTTGCTGGGAGCCAACAGTTAGAGAACTGAACACAACCGCAAAAGAGAGAATAACAAGATGAGTGTCTTTGTTGATGTATGTTCAGCCTACCCTCCGAGGGAATAATATGTGTTGGAGGTGTGCAAATGAGTTGTTGCATGCTCATGAGCTCTTCTAATTGTTTCATGCCTTTTGTTGTTATGCTCTTGAAGTCCCCCAATACCCTCCGAGGGAATAATATGTGACCGTTGGAGGTGTGCAAATGAGTTGTTGCATGCTCATGAGCTCTTCTAATTGTTTCATGCCTTCTGTTGTTATGCTCATGAGCTCTTCTATTGTTTCATGACTTTTTCTAATAAGAATAGATTGTTTGGGTCATGGATTTTAGAGAGTGTTGTGTAGACCAGGCCATGTGTCTTTATACGTATTGGGTCGAATGCTAATGAATCCATTGATAACCCCTATGCTCTCCATATTGTCCTAGCAACACCTGGTTGGATTGGGAATAAGGATGACTTAAAGGGATAGCAATGCCATGTAATTGTTGTGTCGAGACTAAGTATCCATTGGACTGGTACTTGTCATGCCATATGGGGTTCTTGTTGTACTGTGCATGTTCCTCCATCGAGTAAAGAAGGCATAACTCCCTGTAATGGTTCTTGGGGTCCTTCGTGCTATAGCTGTTGTAATGTATAACCTTTTGGCATCTTCGTGTCCTTGTTTTGTTTCCAAGGAAAGAGAACTCACTCGCGTACTCTGCCACAACCAAACTGGAGGGTTGTTTAATATACTTTTTTATTATGCCATCGAAGAAGATATCTTGGCTGTCAGGGTCCATTTTCTCTAGCTACCAACTGTGCTTAAGTAGCAATGTTCAATCTTCTAGAGGGCTAGTGTGCATGAACTCCTTGGTGTTGCTTGTCAAGGGTAAGGACGAACATAGGTACATTGCTTGTTGTGCACTGATGTGTTGAGTATTGAGAATCACATTGTTGAACTTATGTACTGTTTCATTGGTAGGTATTTTCCCATTGAGTGTTTTGTTCAAAGCTTTTTTAACCACCTCTACGGTGGCCTTATCAGCCTTAGCGATGTACGACATACAGTAAGCTGCATCTCCATGTGGGATCAGAATAAATTGGGCATTTGTATTTGCTCCCCATAGTTTTGACAATTTTGGGTTGAAGTCGCTAGTGTGTGAGTCCTTGGAATGCCTTTTTAAGCAAAATTTCCATAGAAAAATAGTTGTAATTTTTCTATGAATGATTCAAAGTCAAGTTCCAAAGTGGATGTAGTTTGATAATCCTCTCAAAGTTTTGTTTATCCTTTTGATCTGGAAGCTCTTGCTCTAGTGGAAGTAATATTTGTGTGGTTCACATAGGAGCCCCTGGAAAATCCAAATCTACATCCTTTGCCATGTTTATTGCAAGTTTTCAGGTGTTTGTGCGTCTAAAGGTCCTGCCTCGGCAAGTCCAATAGTGAAAGGCTTGTTGTTATGTATGTCAATGAATCTAATCACCTCTTCGTCAGAAGAATGTCCATAAGCTAGTGCATTGTTGACCCACAGCAAGCCATGGTCATGCTGGCTGCCTCTGTTCAACCAAGAATGTGATGAAGAATGAAGGAGGTCCCAGTTGCCTTAACATTACAAACTAGTTTTTCTTGAGCTTGTGCTTATAGTCCAATGAGGTTCTTAGGCAAGTGAAGTCACTATATCCAACGTTTGACTGCAATAATTTTTCAATGTTGCGTCTACAATTGCATCTCCGGCATGCAATTCTTTGTCTTTAAGTTGTCCTTTTCTCATTCTCACCAATGTGGAGGAAAGACCTGACAGACCATGACTTTCACTCTTATCCTTTTTTGTGAGCTCCCATTGGGTGACCTTTTCTTATGATGTGGACGGGGGGCTCTGGTAATCTCTTGTATTTCTATAGAATATGTTTGGGAAGGCTGTTAACCGTAGGAACTCACCCTTAGTATTTTAGGGCATATGCACATAGTAAGATGTCAAAGGGTGTGTGTGTGAGGGTTGTCTCTCTCGACATCCTCTTGCAGTTGCATTGTTCAATGGCTATGGTAATGCAATGAGTACGATTATGGTAGTAATTCCTGTGTATTTTTTGCAAGTGTGTGTGTTTAGATTAAAAACTCCCATCAATAATTGAGCCATACAATTAATTCCATCAATTGGATAAAAAGTTTTTTTTTAAGGGAAACATATGAAAAAAGAATGTTTAAGACACCTAAGTTGAAAAATGCAATACCAAAGTTTGCAAAAAAAAATCACCAAAATCAAGAATTTTCAATAATATTGAGTTTGACAAAGACGATATTGAAAAAAGATGTTGAATCCTTAGGCAATCCATGTTCCGAGGTCAGGGTCCACTTACCTACCACCATCCAAACAAACTAGATGTTAGAACATCATAGTTACGATTGGGTAGACAGGTAATGCCTGTTTTCCCTAGCTTGTTATCGCTTTACCTAGGAACATTGACAACCATATGGATTCTTAGATTATATATATATAATGTTTAAGTCACAAAGGTGGACTAAGGATCAAATGAGTGCATGGGTTGAGAAGGGATTAGTGAAGGTATGGGAGGATTAGTGTGCTTGGTGCGTGGGTTGATTAAAAAGATACTGTAAAGGAGAGATTTCATGGGGGGTTACAGAAAAGAATAATTCATAGTTGCGAAAGTATACATGTGTGTGTGTGTGTGCATGCGTGTGTGTGTGTGTGTGTGTGTGTAAAGAAATAAGTGATTCTGTGAGATACATTTACTAATCAAAATTTGTGTGTGTGTATGGCCCACCCCCAACCCAGAGGGTAAGACCACATGGTGGGGAGTAAGCCCACCATGTGGAACTTACTCCCCACCTACTGATAATAAGTGGATAAAAGTGGATCTGTATTATAAGTGTCAAAATAAAAAAATGATGCCAATAGTAAATTTGTAAACCACTTCTACAAAATAGATATAAAGGTTAGTAAAAACTAAGGCGGATAAAAAAATGACTAGGGATTTTCCATGCTAAACAATTATCCAATGGATGTGAATTAATTGTATGGCAGTAGCCCGACCAAAGGCTAGCTTGGAAATCAAAGTGTATGTTTAGATTAAAAAGTCCCATCAATAATTGAGCCATACAATTAATTCCATCAATTGGATTAATTTTTTTTAAAAAGGGAAACATATAAGGAAAAAATGTTTAAGACACCTAAGTTGAAAAATGCAATAACCAAAGTTTGCAAAAAAGAAATCACCAAAATTAATAATTTTCAATAATATTGAGTTTGACAAACACGATATTGAAAAAAATGTCGAATCTCGAGGTAGTCCACGTTTCGAGGTCAGGGCCACTTACCTGCCACCATTCAAACAAACTAGATGTTAGAACATCATAGTTACAATTGGGTAGACAGGTAATGCCTGTTTTCCCAGCTTGTTATCGCTTTACCTAGGAACATAAACAACCATATGGATTCTTAGATTATATATAATGTTTAAGTCACAAATGGACTAAGGAGCAAATGAGTACATGGGTAGAGGATTAGTGAAGATATGGGAGGATTAGTGTGCTTGGTGCGTGGGTTGATTAAAAAGATGCTGTAAAGGAGAGACTTCATCGGGGTCCACAGAAAAGAATAATTCATTGTTGTCTATGTGCCAACATGGACTTAGGTAGAACAGAATGTGTGTGTAGAGTAGCCGCAAAGCTCCGCTTGTACTTGCATAAGGCTAGAAATAATCCCTCTTAGAAATCCAACTTGCATGTTCTACATGCAAGTTCTATATACGATTCCTACATGCAACTCCTACATGCGAGTTTTACATGTGAGTTCTACATGCAACTCCTACATGCGAGTTCTACATGCAACTCCTACATGCAACTTCTATATGCAAGTTCTACATGTAGAGAGAAAATGTCTTACAATTCCTACATGCAGAGAGAGAAGCTCTCCAACTTGTATAAATACCCCATAATGGAATGAAGCCCACACTCTTTGGGGTATTGTGTTGAGTTCTACTTTGGTATTCCAAGCAATTGTCTCAAGTGTCCATGCTTCCTTGCACTCCACGTCCAAAAGCATGTCCTAACCTTGCAACTCCTCCTCCCCTCTCGTCCAACCTTGCAACCCATCCTCTCCCCGTTCTCCTCCCTCCTCCTCCTCCCTTCTCCTCCTCCCTCTTCCTCCTCCTCCTCCCCCTCCTCTTCCTCCTTCCTCCTCCTCCTGCCTCCTCCTCCTCCTCCTCCTTCCTCCGTCTCCCTCCTCCCCCTCCTTCTCCCTCCTCTCTCTTCTTTCCCCCATGCTCTTACACCTTCTTCCTCTCCCACTCCTATGCTCCCCCTAAACCCTTAGTTCCTCAACCCTTAACCTCCATGATCTACAAGGGAGACGAGTTCTCCACCATGTACTCTACCCTTAACCTTGGAACCTCTTCTAAACTCTGGAACCTCTCTCTAAACCTTGGAACCTCTTTCTAAACTCAGGAACCTCTTTCTAAACCTTGGAACCTCTTTCTAAACCTTGGAACTCCTCCTGAACCTTGGAACCTCCTTCTAACCCTAGAACCTCCTTCCAAACTCTGGAACCTCCTTCTAACCCTTAAACTCCTCCTAAAATCTACAACCCCCAATGAAGACAAAGCCTTCATTACCTCAACCATGATGATACACGTTCCTTTTACACATGCATGCACTATGTTTGCTCACCACACTTAAGCCTGTGTCTCTCACTGAAATACAACTCGAGGTCCTAAGCTACACGTATACTACAAATGACAACCCCGATATATTTGTAGGTGACAAAAAGCCTCGGAACCCTACATACTGAGAATACCCTGCTCTTCCTGCGGAAGCCGTGGGAAAGAGCCAACATTTGGTGCCACTGCCGGGGAGACTAGCATCTCAAGTAACGAGCAAACATACGCAGGTATGTGTAAAAAACAAACTACTTCCAACTTTCACAAACATAACACTCAAGGTCAAGGAGAGTAAATTTTTTTCCAGTTCTAGCCAAACATATAAACCCCAAGCATCAACCTTGGGTTACTACCTTAAGAAATTTTCTTTATTTCTTAAAAAGAAGCCACTTGATAAACAATCAGGCTAGGTAGTGGACACGAATGCGTAGAGCTTGTAATTTTGATCATTTCACATTTTTGCAGAAGAGCAAACCGAGCTAACCATAAAAAGTTACGGCTCCGGAAGAGTTTAGGGTTTAACCCTAAACCTAAACCCATTTCCTATAAATACCCACTCCACCCCCTCATTCTTCATCTTTCACATCTTGCCTCCATCCTCTTCCCCATTCCGAGCCCTATGCAAGACACTCCTCCCTCTCCATCGACCACCACCCTACTCCCATCTTCACATGGTAAGTTACTTCGAGCCCATCTCACAGCGATAACCTAGCCATCCACCCACTGTCCACCATTGGTCCTCAACAATCCCATTACATCGAGAAAGACTTGGAGAGCGTTCAGGTGACCACCTCTTCCTCCCTTTGGATTTCCGTCAAAGTTTTCTGTCCGTTAAGTTTTTTTTCTTTTTTCTTTTTTCCCTTGTCCCTCCACCATTCCCCCCTCCACCACCATCCCCTCCATTTCCCCCCCCCCCTTTTTTTCCCCCCCTCCATCTCCACCACCCCTTTTTTCACCCCCTTCCCTCCACCCCTCCCCCTCCACCACAACCCCCTCCCATTTCCACCACCTCTTTCTTCCCACCCCCCACCCCCCTCCATCTCCACCACCCCCTCCCTCCTCCACCACCACCTTCCCCCCCCCCCCCCCCCCCCCCTCTCTCTCTCTCTCTCTTTCCCCCCCCCTCTCTCTCTCTCCCTCTCTCTCTCTTTCCCTCCCCCTCCCTCCTCTCTCTCTCTCTCTCTCTCTCTCTCTCTCTCTCTTTCTCTTTCCCTCCCACCCTCTCTCTCTCTCTATCCCCCCGCTCGCTCTCTCTCTCTCTCTACCCCCCCCTCGCCGACTGCTCCCTACACAAAACTAACCTACCTACGCCCTTGCTGTTAAGGGCCAGCGCCCGTCGACCAGGCGATGCCCGCGTGCAGCGCCAGCTTAAGGCGACGCACCAACGATGCCCGCCCCGCGCCCCTTTGCAGCGCCCTCCTCTCTCTCTCTCTCTCTCTCTCTCTCTTTCCCTCCCACCCTCTCTCTCTCTCTACCCCCCTCTCGCTCTCTCTCTCTCTACCCCCCCTCGCCGGCTGCTCCCTACACAAAACTAACCTACCTACTAAGCAAGGGCCTTAAGGCCCTTGCTGCTAAGGGCCAACGCCCGCGTGCAGCGCCAGCTTAAGGCGACGCACCAACGATGCCCGCCCCGCACCCCTTTGCAGCGCCCTCCTCTCGCTCTCCGCCACCGCCCATGCTCCCCCTCCCCTCGACCCTCCGCCACCGCCCACGCTGCCCCTCCCCTCCATCTCCCCTTCCACAACTCACCCGCCCCGCGCCCTCAGCCTCACCTCCGCCCGCTCCCCTCCACCTCTCCACTCACCCGCCCCTCACCCGCCCCTTCACCCTCCCCTCCCCTCCACCCTCCACCTCCCTCCCCTCCCCTCAATGTGAAAAGCCCCCCCCCCTCCCCGCTGTCGCGACATTCCTCCCCCACAAATAGGAAAAAAAAAAACTAACCTAAACCTAACCCTAGGTAAGTTTAACGTAGGTTAGGCTAGTTTAAACCTAGGTTAGGTTAGCTATAACATAGGTTAGTATTAACCTAGGTTAGTTTTAACCTAGGTTAGGTTAGCTTTAACTTTAGTTAGGTTAGTTTAACTGTTAGTTAGTTACACTAATTGGACCATTAGATTAGTTGATTGTCTTAGGTTAGCTCAACTAACTGTGGTTAGTTAGCTACAGTCAGTCTAACCATAACTAGGTTAGGTTAGACTAACTAGTAGACATCTAACTAGACAGTTAGGTTAGTTAGACTAATTGGGCCAATTAGGTCAACTAAACTGGGTCAGTTACTACCCCTCAGTTAGACTTAAAGCCCATTCACACCAAACCTTAAGACCAAGGCCCCCTCCCCCCACCCCCCCAAAAGGCCAATTTTACCCCTACTTCAACACATTGTATCGTGCCCGTTTGGGACCCAAACTAGACCCCGTTTGAACTAGAATTTCACACACAAAAACACCACGCTACGGGGTATTTTTCCAACCCATTTCACACCATTTTGGCATCCCTAGAACTCACTCATTCGCGCCCCCGTGCGGGCCTCGTTTCGCACAAATTCACTCGTATCTTTACGCCGTGACCTCCTATTGATGATCCGTCTGCACGGGCACATTTCCTTACACACGTATGACAATCTTAGACACATTATTAACACGACGATCCCTACACAAACTAACACCACTCTAACCCTCCCAACAAAACTACATCAACACCCCCACTTGCGGCAGAGACACCCTTTGCAAATCTCCCCCAATCTGCATGCAGCTACGTTCTGACCAAAGCCTCCAACTCCAATGCTCGCCAAATCCACATACAACTCTGCTGCAACCACCGCCCCTGACAATCCTCTACCCCGAACCCCCGCCTGACATTCAATCACTCCCTTTAACTCCTCCATGCCACAACATGGTTGGACGCTGTCGCGACAATGATGGGGATATCGACCTCGATGCAGAGGCTGACAATTTCTTTAATCGAAGAAATAATAACAATCAAGGCAGACGCCCCTTAGGACAACTGGAACTTCCCAAATATAATGGTAGGGGAGATCCAGCCCGATTCCTCCAGCATTTTGATGCCGCATGCCGAGCAGGTGGAGATCAATCCCATGAAACCAAGGTGGCTTGGTTTCCCATGGCCTTAACTGATGAAGCGTCTGAATGGTACCTAGACCTTCTAGTGGAAGAATGCGCCACATGGGACCTACTTCAAACTAAATTTAAAAGATGCTTTCAAACAGAGAGGCTACAAGATGATCCCGCTCTCCAACTAAGCAAGATCGAACAAGGCTTGCGAGAAGATGTATGCACGTACCTGGGTAAGATGAAAAGATTAATCGCCAAATGTGACCCATGCCTAGATGCAAAGTACCTCACGGCATGGTTCATTGTAGGACTAAGAAAGAAAATTCGAAAGGATATGAAAAAGATAAGCAGCTATGAAACGTTCAGTGCTGCGAGTTTAAAAAAGATAAAATTTTTATTTACAAAAACTAATTTACTTACTCAGACATATCCACGATGAGAAAATGTCTGCTGTCCACACTGCATGGTCAATCATACGCAATGCATCCAAATGGCCTATAAATCATCCACTGCAACCCAATGCACACCATGAATGAGCGCACACTACAACTCATAAGAATTGAACATTCACATTAATAAGAAGTTAAAATCTTAATAAATTTGAATTTAAATAATAAAAACTACAAATTTAATTTGACTCCAAACCCTAAACCCTATTGGATGTGCTGATAGGCCCAGATTGCCTTGTGGGATGCTATTTTTATGGACGCTTTGCACATGGATGCTATTTTATGCTGAGGGACAGCTTTGACACATTGCAGGTGATGCAACTGATAGTGTTATGCTCTCTTGGATGAGATATTGGTAATGCATATGCCCATGGACGGTGTTTATGCTTGAGCCATTTGGCACTTATTGGCATTTTGGATTGCCATTGCAGTTGGCATTTTCTTTTGGGCCAGATTCGCTCATGTGCATGCATAGTACATGCACATGCATCAGCTGCATCTTTTGATGCTTTGAGCTTTGAGTTTTGGTGATATTTCAGTCTATTGTGGCATACACATTTGGGTGCACCTGGTATTTGGTATGATTCTCTCTTGCAGGCACTAGCATTTGGGATTTTGCTTCATTTGCATCATGGCATCCTCTTCCATGTCTAAAAAGGAGTTTTTCAGCATTAAAAAGTTTGATGGGACAAACTTTTCTTTGTGGAAAGAACAGATAAGGGATGTGCTTATTCAAAAGAAGCAGATTAAACCCTTGGCAGGTATTAAAGCTAAGCCCGCAGATATGTTTGAGGATGATTGGAATGAGTTGGATGCATTAGCAAAGTCTACTATTAGACTTCATCTTGCAGAGTCAGTTTATTTCACAGTAGTAAATGAGTAGACTACAAAAGATTTGTGGAAGAAACTATGTGCCACTTATGAAAAGGAAACTGCCTCTAATAAAGTTTACCTCATGAAGAGGTTGTTTGAGCTATAGATGAAGGAAGGGGTCTCCATTGCTTCTCACTTGAATGAATTCAATATTATTTTCAGCCAGCTTCAGGCTCAAAAGATGAATTTTGATGCGGAGACTAAGGCAATATTTCTCTTATGTTCATTGCCATCCTCATGGGATACCTTCCGTACAGCTGTCATTAACTCTGCACCTGGTGGAGTACTGAAATTTGATGATGTTATGGGTAGCTTGTTGGCCGAGGAGATTAGACGAAAGTCTATGGATGGCAACAAGCAGGATGCAGCCTTAAATGTGCAAAGGGGCAGATCACAGTTCAGGGGGAAGTCCCTAGAAAGAGGGAAGTCTCGTAGCAAATCCAGGGCACTGAACATTGAGTGTTATCACTGTGGCAAGAAGGGCCATATGAAAAACGATTGCTACAAGAGAGCAAAAGGATAAGAAAAAGAATGCAAATTAGAAGGAAAAGAGTCCAAGGGAGGACAAAGGAAAAGTGAAGATCGAGGAGATCAATGCAGTCACACATGATAGTGACAATGACATTCTCTTCATGTCTAGTTTATTTGCAGAGTTGCTTACCACTTCAGATGATGCATATTCCCAGGATTGGATTTTGGATTCTGGTGCTTCATTCCATGTTACTCCCCATAGGGAATGGTTCTCCACTTATGACAGTGGAAAGACAGGTTGTGTGCATCTTGGAAATGACTATGCATGTGACATAGTGGGAGCAGGTGACATAAGGTTTTCTTTTGCAAATGGGTCTGCATTTGTTTTGAAACATGTGAGACATGTGCCTAAGCTGACCAAGAGTCTTATTTCAGTGGGTCAGCTAGATGATGCTGGTTTTCACACCACTTTTGGCTTTCATAGTTGGAAAATTCAGAAGGGCTCTATGCTTTTGGCCAGGGGTGCCAAGTGTGGGACTTTGTATCCCTTGCATGTATCAGGGGTATTTGATCATGTTGTTGCAATAACTGTGTAGCCAAGCACTTCTTTGTGGCATTGCAGGTTGGGGCACATGAGCCAGAATGGAATGAAACTCTTATGCCGTTTGGGTTATGTACCGCATTTGAGTTTCTCTGATTTTGAATTTTGTGAGCACTGTCTCTATGGGAAGCAGACTAAATCAGCCCGTAAAAGAAGGGGAAAGAAAGAGTGTGAAAAGCTTGATTTGGTGCATTCAGATGTATGTGGTCCCATGCCTACACGGTCATTAGGCGGGGCTGAATACTATGTGACATTCATTGATGATGCAACTAGGAAAGTGTGTGCTTATGCCATAGCTCGGAAGAGTGATGTGTTCCAGGTATTTCAGAAATGGCTGGCCTTGGTTGAGAATCAGTCAGGTAGAATGCTTAAATGCCTACGGACTGACAATGGTGGAGAGTATCTCTCTCATGACTTTCAGCATTTATGTGATACACATGGGATTAAGAGAAAGCTCACATCCCCTCATACTCCAGAGCAAAATCCAGTTGCAGAAAAGATGAACCGTACCATTCAAGAAAGGTTGCAATGCATGCTTTCCAATGCAAGTCTTTCTGGTGGTTTTTGGGCTGAGGCAATGAAGACTGCAGTGCATGTGATCAATAGATCACCTAGTAAGAGTTTGGATGGTGGTATTCCTGAAGAGGCATGGAGTGGCAAGAAGCCCTCTTACTCTCATTTGCATATATTTGGGTGTGAGGCATATGCACATGTGCCAAAAGAGCTTCGAAAGAAGCTAGATCCTAAGTCTAGGAAATGCATCTTTCTGGGTTATGGTGAAAGTGGAGAGATGGGCTATCGTCTCTGGGATCCAGAAGTAAAGAAGATC
This sequence comes from Dipteris shenzhenensis, assembly GCF_047967505.1. Taxonomy (NCBI): domain Eukaryota; kingdom Viridiplantae; phylum Streptophyta; class Polypodiopsida; order Gleicheniales; family Dipteridaceae; genus Dipteris; species Dipteris shenzhenensis. Next base: position 27,228,118 of record NC_141623.1, read on the forward strand.
ATACGCAGCCATGATGTAGTCTTCAATGAGAAGAAGATGCATAAGGCACCCATGAGGGATGTTGAAATGAGGAGAATCACTTTCCAGGATGTGAATCCACCTGCATATGTTGATAGACAGCAAGCTGTCCATGCACCAAATGTGCAAGAAATGGTACCACCAAATACTCCCACAGGTATACAATCAAGGGTAGATGATGGATCATCTATTGGTGGAAATGATGAGCCAAATGTGGCTGATATGCAGGTGGGACAGCAAGCTGAAATGCCCTTGAGAAGATCATCTAGAGCGTCTAGACCGCCTGATAGGTTTGTTCCAGGGGTAGACTATGTGATGCTTACTAATTGCGGGGAGCCTTCTTGCTACAGAGAGGCTATGATGTGCGAGGATCAACGCAAGTGGGAGTATGCTATGCAATCAGAGATGAGTTCACTTATGAAGAATAAGACTTGGGACTTGGTTTCTTTGCCACATGGAAAGAAAGCATTGCCATGTAAATGGGTCTACAAGATGAAGGTCACAGGTGACGATGTGCCTAGGTACAAGGCTCGTTTGGTTGCTAAAGGGTTCAAGCAAGAGAAGGGTGTGGACTTTGATGAGATATTCTCTTCAGTTGTGAAGATGACCACACTTAGATGCATGCTTGGACTAGTGGCAGCAGAAGATATGGAGCTTATGCAGATGGATGTCAAGACAGCTTTCTTGCACGGGGATCTGCATGAGGAAATTTACATGGTGCAACCGAAAGGCTTTGAAGAAAAGGGCAAAGAGCATTTAGTTTGCAAGTTGAAGACGAGTCTCTATGGTCTTAAGCAAGCACCTAGATAATGGTATCAGAAGTTTGATGCTTTCATTCGGTCCCTGGGTTTTAGAAGGAGTGAAATTGATCACTGCCTCTACACTAAAAGGGCTAAGGATAATAGCCTGATAATCCTGGCACTATATGTGGATGATATGCTATTGGCTAGCAAGAATACTTATGAGCTAGATGCATTAAAGGCCAAGTTGCATGAGGCCTTTGATATGAAGGATTTGGGACTTGCAGGTCATATTCTTGTTATGCGCATCATGCGTGATCGGAGTAGGAAACTCCTTTGGCTTTCACAGAAGGAGTATGTTACAAAAGTATTGCAGCATTTCAATATGGAGGGGGGGAAGGCAGTGAGTACTCCATTGCCTCCATATGTGAAGCTGAGTCATACAGATAGTCCCAAATCAGATGAGGAAAGGGCCATGATGGCCAAGGTTCCTTATGCATCAGCGGTTGGGAGTCTTATGTATGCTATGATAGCTACTAGTCCAGACATTGCATTTGCAGTGGGAGTTGTTAGCCGGTATATGGCTAATCTAGGAAAGAGGCATTGGGAGGCAGTTAAGTGCATCATGAGGTACATGAAAGGTACCAAGGAGATGTGCATCTACTTTGGTAAAGGAGACATGCGTGTACTTGGGTACACAGATTCTGACTATGCATCTGACTATGCAGGGCATGCGGATAGTAGGAGATCCACTTCTGGTTATGTGTTCACCTTTGCAGGTGGTGCAGTGTCGTGGATGTCTTGCGCACAGAAGTGTCTTGCTTTGTCTACCACAGAGGCTGAGTATGTTGCAGCCACAGAGGGTTGCAAGGAGGCTATATGGCTTGATCGGCTAGTAGGAGATTTGGGGATTCATACAGGTGTACCGACATTGCATAGTGATTCCATGAGTGCTATTCAGCTAGCACGGAATCCGGTCTTTCATGCAAAGACCAAACACATTGAGGTCAGGTACCATTTCATCAGGGAGGTACTTGAGGACAAGCGCATAGAGCTTGTCAAGGTTCATACAGATGATAACCCTGCAGATATGCTGACGAAGAGTCTACCTAGTCAGCGGTTTGAGTATTGTCATGTATTGATGGGCATTGGATAGTATGCTCACTGGTTGTTCTCCCTTAAAGGCACATTGTCCTTTAAGTGGGAGGTTGTGGGGGTTAAAGGTCACTGTGCCTTTACCCCAGTTATGTACAATACTCAAACACATATATAAATGAATGAAAAAGAAGATTAGGGTGATTCTGCACCCACCAAAACTTGTGTGGCTCTCTGTTTCTCTCTCTCCCTCTTCCGTTCTTGCTTCCGTTGAGAGCACTCTCACAATGTTCCCTACACGAATAATTAAGAACCATTATTATTTAACACAATGTTGCCAGTATAAGATGAAAATAAAGATTGCGATGATACTTACATCTCATGATATGCCATAAACAAGACTCACACGCCATCTAAATGTAAAGGCTATAACCATTTACAAACATCGGCTATCGTCTTTCTGCTATCGCTAAGTATAGGAGAAAGGAGGGAATCCAACATACACACGGTTTTGTACTGATCTACAAAATCGTGAGATAACTATACTGCACCAACAAATAAATGAATATTAGCATATTAGATTTAGTCAAAATATTAAATTATCAAGCAAAGAAAAAGTTTGTATCAAACCTGAGAATGGCCATCATAACGTTGTTATTGACCTCATTTGAAGCTCTAGAGAGGATTGAAATCTCCTCTCCACCAAATTCCAGATATTGAGGTCTATGTTGAATCATAACCCTAACATTAAAAGAGCTTCCCAATTCTTCCAATGAAGCCACATTTGTAGAGTTGAGGTCTTCTATCCCCTTTGACTCTTTGACGGCATTCATTTCGCACTCCTCTGAGCCATTATCTATTTGACTTATGGGAGGGTCCATAATGTTGCCCTTAATGATTGCTCGAATGGTACATGTTATAAATGCATAGAGATGCAAGTCCGTATATGTTGACAGTGTGCTATCATTCTGTACCTAAAAAATTTGACCAAGTACCAAAAAGCAATTGTAGCCCACCCTCCATCCACAATTGTAGATGTGGCTATCCTCTTGATGTGATACCTGACATGTTATATACTCTATTTGTTGTGTCAAGTCACGTTGCCACATTACTGTGTCAATAGCACCTACCAACTATTGACTCTATGCCAACATGGACTTAGGTAGAACAGAATGTGTGTGTAGAGTAGCGGCAAAGCTCCGCTTGTACTTGCATAAGGCTAGAAATAATCCCTCTTAGAAATCCAATTTGGATGTTCTACATGCAAGTTCTACATACGACTTGTACATGCGAGTTCTACATGCAAGTTCTACATGTAGAAAGAGAATGTGTTACAATTTCTACATACGACTTCTACATGTAGAAAGAGAATGTGTTACAACTTCTACATGCGAGTTCTACATATAGAAAGAAAATGTGTTACAACTTCTACATGCGACTTCTACATGTAGAAAGAGAATGTGTTACAACTTCTACATGCGAGTTCTACATGTAGAAAGAGAATGTGTTACAAATTCTATATGCGAGTTCTACATGTAGAAAGAGAATGTGTTACAACTTCTACATGTAGAAAGAGAATGTGTTACAACTTCTACATACGACTTCTACATGTAGAAAGAGAATGTGTTACAACTTCTACATACGACTTCTACGAGTAGAGAGAGAATGCGTTACAATTCCTACATGCAGAGAGAGAAGCTCTCCAACTTGTATAAATACCCCATAATGGAATGAAGCCCACACTCTTTGGGGCATTGTGTTGAGTCTACTTTGGTATTTCAAGCATTCGTCTCAAGTGTCCATGCTTCCTTGCACTCCACGTCCATAAGCATGTCCTAACCTTGCAACTCCTCCTCCCCTCTCCTCTAACCTTGCAACCCATCCTCTCCCTCTCCTCCTCCCTCCTCCTCCTTCCTCCTCCTCCTCCCTCCTCCTCCTCCTCCTCCTCCCTCCTCCTCCTCCTCCTCTCTCCTCCTCCCCCCTCCACCTCCTCTCTCCTCTCTCTACTTTCTCCCATGCTCTTACACCTTCTTCCTCTCCCACTGCTATACTCCCCCTAAACCCTTTGTTCCTCAACCCTTAAACTCCATGATCTACAAGGGAGACAATTTTTCCACCATGTATTCTACCCTGAACCTTGGATCCTTTTTCTAACCTTGGAACCTCCTTCTAAACCATGCAACTCCTTCTAAACCTTGGAACTCCTTCTACACTGTGCAATTCCTTCTAAAGCTTGGAACTCCTAACCCTGGAACCTCCTTCTAAACCTTGGAACTCCTTCTAAACCCTGGAACCTCTTCTACACCATGGAACCTCTTCTAAACCCTGGACCCTCCTCCTAACCCTTAAACTCCTCCTAAACCCTACAACCCCCAATGAAGGTGAAAGCCTTCATTACCTCAACCATGATGATTCACGTTCCCTTTACACATGCATGCACTATGTCTGCTTACCACACTTAAGCCTATGTCTCTCACCATAACATGACTCGAGGTCCTAAGCTACACGTATACTACAATCAACAACTCTAATATATCTGTAGGTGACAAAAAGCCTAGGAACCCTGCATATTGAGAATACCAGCTCTTCTTATGAAAGCCGTAGGAAAGAGCCAACATTTGGCGCCGCTCTCGGGGAGACTAGCGTCTCAAGTAAGAGTAAACATATGCAGGTATGTGTAGAAAACAAACTACTTTGAACTGTTGAGATATCGAGCTCCACTCGCGATATGCCAGGGTGACTGTTGTGCATTTATGTCACTGACTTGTTAGCTGGAGATGCGGTTGGTACACCGCCCACAAATAATAGCTGGATGACAGCTATCCTTATCTACTCTAGTTTGTGGCTCAGTTAGTAAGCCACCTTAGTTAGTTGAGTTTGGTTTGAGACCCACATTAAGGGTTCTTCTATTTTCTTTGTACTAGAGTTCTTTTGGCTTTCACAACTAAGAAGAGGAAAACTGTTTTCAGCCTCCACCTTTGTCTGTATTCTCCCATTGTGCATGTGAGAAAGCCGCAAGTGAGACTCCTTCCCTCTCTCCCACAATCTTCACATGAACTTTCACAAACATAACACTCAAGGGCAAGGAGAGTAACATTTTTTCCATTTCTAGCCAAACATATCTATCCCAAGCATCAACCTTGGGTTGCTACCTTAAGAAATTTTCTTTATTTCTTAAATAGAAGCCACTTGATAAACAATCAGGCTAGGTAGTGGACACGAATGCATAGAGCTTGCAATTTTGATCATTTCACCTTTTTGCAAAAGAGCAAACCGAGCTATCCATAACAAGTTATGGCTTGGAAAAGGTTTGGGGTTTAACCCTAAACCTAAACTCATTTCCTATAAAAACCCACTCCACCCCCTCATTCTTCATCTTTCACATTTTGCCTCCATCCTCCTCTTGATTCTGAGCCCTACGCAAGACACTCCTCCCTCTCCATCGACCACCACCTTACTCCCATCCTCACATTGTAAGTGACTTCGAGCCCATCTCGCAGCGAGAACCTAGCCATCCACCCACTGTCCATTGTTCCTCAACAATCCCGTTACATCGAGAAAGACTTGGAGAGCGTTTAGGTGACCACCTCTTCCTCCCTTTGGATTTCCCTCCGTCAAGTTTTTCTTCTTTTCTTTTTTCCCCCCTCCCATTTCCACCACCCCCTCCCCCCTTCCCCCTCCCATTTCCACCACCCCCACCCCCCTCCCCCCTTCCCCTGTCCATCTCCACGACCACCTCCCCCCTCCATTTCCATCACCCCCTCCCCCCTCCCCCCTCCATCTTCACCACCACCACCCCCTCCCCCCTTCTCCCTCCATCTCCACCACCCCCTCCCCCCCTCCATCTCCACCACCCCCTCCCCTCTTTCCCTCCCATTTCCACCACCCCCTTCCCCCTCCCCCCCTCCATCTCCATCTCCCCCTCCCCCCCTTCCCCCCTTCCTCTCCGCCTTCCCCCCTCCTCCCTTCCCCTCCCCCCCTCCATCTCCACCACCCCCTCCCCCCTTCTCCCTCCATCTCCACCACCCCCTCCCCCCTCCCCCTCCCCCCCTCCATCTCCATCTCCCCCTCTTCCCCTCCCCCTCCCTCTCCCCCTTCCCCCTCTCCCCTTCCCCTTCCCCTTCCCCCCTCCATCTCCACCACCCCCTCCCCCCTTCTCCCTCCATCTCCACCACCCCCTGTGAAGATAGTGGGAGAGAAGGAAGGAGTCTCACTTGAGGCTTTCTCACAAGCACAATGGGGGAATACACACAAAGGTGGAGGCTGAAAGTAGTTTTCCTCTTCTTAGTTGTGTAAGCCAAAAGAACTCTAGTACAAAGAAATAGAAGAACCCTATATGTGGGTCTCAAACCAAACTCAGCTAACTAAGGTGGCATACTAACTGAGCCACGAACTAGAGTAGAAAAGAATAGCTGTCATCCAGCTATTATTCATGGGCGGTGTACCAACCGCATCTGCAGCTAACAAGTCGGTGACATAAATGCACAACGGTCACCCTGGCATATCACGAGTGGAGCTCGATATCTCAACACTCCCCCTCGAGCTCAATCCCAAATCCTGCACACCAAGCAGGTCTCTGAACTTGCGCAGCTTCTCTACGCCCAATGCCTTCGTGAATATGTCAGCTACCTGATCCTCTGTGCTGACATAAACTAGATCAATGAGACCTAGTAAAACCTTCTCCTGCACATAGTGATAATGCACCTCTATGTGCTTTGTTCTAGCATGATAGACTAGGTTATTTGCCAAGTGTATACTGCTCATGTTGTCACAATAAATGACAACTGGCCCACCATCTGTAGACTGATGCATATCATAAAGTAGCTTATGCAACCAAGCTACCTCACATGCAGCCATTGCTTCACCCTCGGGGGGTCACTCATTATATGTAACCCTATCACGTGAGTTCAACAGAAGGATATTTTTTATTTCTAAAATTTACAGAAATAAATATACATAAGGGACTATTTAAAATAGTTTTGGGAAAAATTTACAGATTTGTATAGAAAAGGGGTACATTTTATTAATGAAAATTTTACAGATAAGGGATTTTATAAATAGGCCTTGAACGCACGTGGTATAGAGGGTTTATACATAGTGACCCCCCCGAGGCTGCACCCCTGTACTTAGCCTCTATGCTCGACAAGGCAACTGTAGGCTGTTTCTTGCTGCTCCAAGTGATTGCAGCACTCCCAAAAGAGAACACATATCCACTGGTAGATCGTCTATCAGAAATACTACCAGCCCAATCAGCATCAGTGTATCCATGCAATTGTATCTGAACCCCAGCCTCATAAAATAGTCCATACTGCAATGTGGACTTCACATACCTGAGTATGCATCTAGCCGCATCCAAATGCGGTTTCCTTGGAGCCTGCATAAACTGACTTACCAACCCAACAGCATAGCTCAAATCTGGCCTGGTAATAGTCATGTAAATCAAACTTCCTACTATGCATCTGTACATAGTAGGGTCTTCCAGAAGCTCACCTGCATCTGCGCTCAGCTTCACATTCTGCTCCAAAGGAACTGAAATAGGCTTACAGCCTGTCATCCCATATTTGGACAGCATGTCCAATCCATACTGCCTCTGCAAGAGCTATATCCCACTTGGTGATCTAATCACCTCAATGCCCAAGAAATAACGCAGCTCTCCCAAATCCTTCATCTCAAACTTTTGCTTCAATAGCATTTTCACATGAAGGATATCTTCATCACTATCACCAGTGATGATCAAATCATCAACATAAATGACAAGCAGCATAATACCTTTCTCTGTTTTTCTCACATAAAGTGAGAAATCTGCCTTGGAAATCTGAAAGCCAATAGTGACAAGATACTGTCCTATCTTGTCAGACCATGCTCTAGGTGCTTGCTTCAAGCCATACAAGGCTTTCTTCAACCTGTAAACAAACTCAGGATGAACAGCATGCACATAACCTGGTGGCTGCTCCATATAGACCTCTTCTTGCAAATCACCATGCAAGAAGGCATTCTTTACATCCATCTGATGTAAAGACCATCCCTTTGATGCAGCCATAGCAATGACTGCTCTTACGGTTGCCATCCTTGCAACCGGACTGAATGTTTCTTCATAATCAATGCCATATGTCTGTGCATGCCCCTTGACAACTAATCTTGCCTTGTATCTGTTCACGAACCATTTGCATTGTGCTTCATCTTATAGACCCACTTGTAGCCAATAGCATTCTTGTCTTTAGGCAAAGGCACCAATTCCCATGTAGCATTTGCATCCAAGGCATCCATTTCTTCATCCATGGCTTTCTCCCATTTTTATTTTCCCATGGCTTGCTCAAAAGAAGTGGGTTCTGGTTCCTGTATCACTTTGACCATATAGGCATAGTGAATGGCTGTAAATCCATCATATTTCAGCCTATCCACAGGATACCTAGCTCTGGTAGACTTGCGCAAAATAGGCTCACTTCTAGGTGCTCTCAAAACATCCCTGGTCTTCCTTACTCCAGGTGTAACAACAGAAGGAATACCCAACTCATCATCAATGCTCTGTTCTTCTTTTCCTTTTCGTGATACCTGCATACCACTCTCTACATTGCTTTGAGGAGATTCTCTTGATCTCAATCTGGCTGTCCATGGCAAAGTATGTGAACCACTGCTAGAGGACACTGCAGGTCCACTAATATTCTATGATTGCTACTGTGAATTCTGTGCATCATTACCATTTTGTGCATCTACATCATCAATCACATTTACTGGTTTATACCAGCTGCTCATCTCATCAAAAACAACATCTATGCTCACTGTAAACTTACGAGTAGAAGGGTTATAGCATCTATACCCTTTCTGCTGCAGAGAATAACCAATAAAGATGCACTTCTCAGCTTTTGGATCCAACTTGGACCTCAACTCATCTGGCACATGAACATAGGCAATGCAACCAAAAATTTTCAAATGAGAAATATATGGTTTTCTACTAGTATACATCTCCTCTGGCGTCATGCCATGTATTGCTGCAGTGGGAGTCCTGTTCATTATGTAAACTGCTATAGTAACTGCTTCAGCCTAATAAAAATCTGGCAGGTCTTTTTCATTTAGCATGGCCCGAGATACCTCTTCAATATGCCTGTTTTTCCTTTCTGCAAGTCCATTTTGCTGTGGGGTATGACTGCATGAATATTGCTGCTTTATGCCATGCTCCTGCAGGAACCTTGCAAACTCATTTGAGAGGTACTCTCCCCCTCCATCTGACCTTAGGCATTTTATTTGCAGGCCTGTTTCTTTTTCAACCATAGCTTTAAAAGCTTTGAAGTGCCCAAACACTTCACTTTTCTTTTTCATAAAGTACACCCAAACTTTTCTGCTGTAGTCATCAATAAAAGTGACAAAGTAATGACAGCCTCTTATAGATGCACCTTTAGTAGTCCACACATCAGAGTGGATTAATTCCAATGGCTTCTTACTCTCTTGAACATGCCTAGGAAATGGTTTCCTTGCCTGTTTTCCAAATTGACAGGCTTCACACACCTTATGCATTTCTTCAACCTTGAATTTAGGCAATCCTGCAACAATATTTTGGGCCTGCATTGATTTAAGTTGTTGTACATTAACATGACCAATGCGTTTATGCCAGATATCAATATCTGCAACTACACCGGTCCCATGTGCAAACATTGCTGCACTCAATTCAGGCATGTCCGCATCCAACGTAAACATCCTGCCCTTCTTCTTTCCTTTTGCTATCAAGCGACCCTTATTCTTCATATCCTCAACAAAGCATCCATGAGGATTAAATCTGACCTGCAAGCCCTGCTCAACCGATTTGACCAACAGAAACCAAGTTCTTGGTGATATTCGGGACATGAAATACATTTGACAGGTATTTCTTTTTTCCATCCTGCATAGACAAAGGAATTTTACCAATCTGCACAATAGGATGTGCAGTATCATCACCAGTCTCCACAAATCTTGGTTTTTCCATTTTCCTTGCATCCTGCATCCATTCTGCATGACGTGTCATGTGGTTTGATGCACCCGAGTCAACATACCACACATCATTGCTTTCTTCTACACTTGTCACAGAATTGGTCATATGCTGCACCATAAACAAATGCTCATTTCTGTCATCACCATGTCTACTAGAGGATGCATAATTGCCTTGCTGCAATTTTCCATTCATAATGTCATTCTGCTTTTTGTAGTAGTCTTTAGCCATATGCCCCATTTTACCACAGTAGTAGCATTCAACATTGCTATTTGCATTTTGGCCTCTCTGCCATCCACCACGACCTCTTTGGCTCCCCCTGCCTCTAGATTTACCACGTCCTCCTGCATAGGACTGGTTTTCTTGAGTTTGCTGCATATTCTGATTTCTACCACGGCCTCCAGATCGGCCTCCTCTACCTCTGCCTCTACCTCTTCCAGCATTTCAGTAGAAGATAGTTTCTTTTGAAGTTCGTCCTGAAGAAGATGCACCACCATTTCTCTGCTCTTCAGAAATTAGAAGAGCAATCAACTCCTCAAAATCAAGAAAATTTTCACGGACGGCAATGGATGTCCGGAATTATGCATAATCCTTTCCTAGACCATTCAAGGTCACAGAAACCAAATCATCATCATCCACTGGCGACCCAATGGAAGCAAGTGCATCTGCAATTTTTTTCACCTTCATGTGGTAGTCATTGATGCTCATATTTTCTCTCTGCACATTGTGCAACTCCTGCTTGAGTTGCATTTTCTCTCTGCACATTGTGCAACTCCTGCTTGAGTTGCATTTTCCTGGCCTGCGTATTTGTGCTGTACATTTTTGCCAAAGTATCCCATGCCACCTTTGGCATACTTGCATCCTGAATATGCACAATCATAGAATCTGAAATACTGATAGACAGCCAATACATGACTTTTCTGGCTCTCTCATGCCATCCTTTAAATGCTTGCATTTCTTGTTGATTGGGAACATTAGGAAGAACTGGTTCTTCTTCATTTCCTGTAATGGACTCCCAATAGCCTTTTACCATAAGGAAATTCGTCATTCTAAACTTCCATGCTTGGAAGTTGTTCTTGTCAAGCTTTTCAGTGACAATCTGTGAAAGAGAATCAGACGCCATTACAGAACACCACAAAAAATTCTGTCACTACAAAAAACACAGCTTCTGCCTCACACAGGCAAATCTGCAAAACTGGCGAAAGTGGTATTTGACCACACAGTCACTTCCTAGTGACGATTTTGCATGAACAGGCAATAAGGACGATTCTGCGACTCCCAATATCTCTGCGCACAAGCATACAATGCAATTTCTGCGGCAACTTTTCATCGACCTGCAGAACAGTGGTCGCATAGCAAAAACAAGGCCTTTTTCTGAGTGCCTGCGGAGAACTTCCGCCTCCAAAATGGGCCCCGAAATGACCTCAAATCAGAAAAATAAAGTCACCAAGGGCTTTGCCCATTCCTGTAGCATATAATGCCCTCTCACCACACCATGAAGGGTGTCTCAATCTGAGACAGTGCACTCTTGCACTTCCGCTACCTGCAGAGATTTGCTCCCAAACTCGGAAAAAGGAAAGCAACATTGGTCCTCTTACCAGGACACCGCGAACTTGGTTTGCTTTCTTGAGCTCCTTACCACGAACCAGGCTCTGATACCATGTGAAGATAGTGGGAGAGAAGGAAGGAGTCTCACTTGAGGCTTTCTCACAAGCACAATGGGGGAATACACACAAAGGTGGAGGCTAAAAGCAGTTTTCCTCTTCTTAGTTGTGTAAGCCAAAAGAACTCTAGTACAAAGAAATAGAAGAACCCTATATGTGGGTCTCAAACCAAACTCAGCTAACTAATGTGGCATACTAACTGAGCCATGAACTAGAGTAGATAAGGATAGCTGTCATCTAGCTATTATTCATGGGCGGTGTACCAACCGCATCTGCAACTAACAAGTCGGTGACATAAATGCACAACAGTCACCCTGGCATATCACGAGTGGAGCTCAATATCTCAACACCCCCTCCGCCCCTCCCTCTCCCCCCCTCCATCTCCATCTCCCCCTCCCCCCTTCCCCTTCCATTTCCACCACCCCCTTCCCCCCTCCCCCTCCCCCCCTCCATCTCCATCACCCCCTCCCCCCTCCCCTCGCCCCCTCCATCTCCACCACCCCCTCCCCCCTCCACCACCCCCCTCCACTACCACCCCCTCCCCCTTTCTCTCTCTCTCTCTTTCTCCCTCTTTCTCTCTCTTTCTCCCTCTCTTTCCCTCCCCCTCTCTCTCTCACTCTCTCTCTTTTCTCTTTCTCTGTGTTTCTCCCTCTTTCTCTCTCTTTCTCCCTCTCTTTCCGTCCCCCTCTCTCTCTCACTTTCTCTCTCTTTTCTCTCTCTCTACCTCTCTCTCTCTCTTCTCTCTCTCTCTTTTCTTTCTTTTTCTCTCTCTCACTCTCTCTCTCTTTTCTCTCTCTCTCACTCTCTCTCTCTCTCTCACACTCTCTCTCTCTCACTCTCACTCTCTCTCTCTCACTCTCTCTCTCTTTTCTCTCTCTCTCTCTCACTCTCTCTCTCTCTCTCACTCTCTCTCTTTTCTCTCTCTCTCACTTTCTCTCCCTCTCATTTTCTCTCTCTCACTCTCTCTCTATCTCACTCTCTCTCTCTCTCTCACACACTCTCTCTCTCACTTTCTCTCTCTCACTCTCTCTCTCTTCTCTCTCACTCTCTCTGTCTCTCTCTTTTCTCTCTCTGTCACTCTCTCTCTCTTTTCTCTCACTCTCTCTCTCTCTCTCTCTCACTCTCTCTCTCTCTCTCTCTCACTTTCTCTCTCTACTCTCTCGCCCTCCCCCTCCTTCTCCCCCCCCTCTCTCTCTCTCTCTCTCACTACCCCCATACCCTAACCTAAGCAAGGGCCTTAAGGCCCTTGCTGCTATGCACTCGCGGTCACACTGCAGTGGCGCACTGCAGTGGCGCTGCAGTGGCGCGATAGCGACGCCCGCCCGCGCCCCTTTGCAGCGACGCCCCCGACCTCCCATCCGCCCGTGCCCCTCCGTCGCGGCACCCCCGACCTCCCCTCCACCAATGCCCTCCCTCTGCCGACGCCCTCCCCTCCACCCACGTCCTCCCTCCGCTCCACTCCCCTCCCCTCCCCTCCCCTCCCCTCCCCTGCAAACCCCCGCCTGCCCCTTCCCCTCTTTCCCCCGCCACCCTCGCAAACCACCCAACCCCCCCCCCCCCCCACCAACTGTGTTGAAAAAAAAAAAAAAACTGACCTATACTAAACCTAGGTTAGCTAACTTAACCCTAGGTTAGTTAACTCTAGGTTAGTTAGACTAGGTTAGGTTAGTTTAGTACCCTAGGTTAGTCTAACTATGGTTAGTTTACCTAGGTTAGTTACTAACAGCTAGGTTAACCTTCAATTAGTAATCTAGGTTAGTTAACCTAATTAAATCAACTTGGTTCCAACCCCTCAGTTAGACTTTAAGTAAATTCACACCACCCTTAGGCCCCCCCCCCACAAAAAGGTCAAATTTACCCCTACATTAACCCCTCATAACTCATTCGTTTGGGACCCAATCTGAACCCCGTTTGAACCCAGATTTCACACATGGAAACACCACACTACGGGGCATCTTTCTAGCCCATTGCACACCATTTTGGCATGCCTAGCACTCGCTCATTTGCACCCCCGTGTGGGCCTCATTTCGCATAAATTCGCTCATATTTTCATGCCGTGACCTCCGATTACCGATCCGCCGTCTGCACCGGCATATTTACCTACACACGTAGGACAATCTTAGGCACATTATTAACACGACGGTCCCTACACACACTAAACCACTCTAACCCTCTCAACAACACTACATCCACCCCCGCACTTGTGATAGAGACACCCTTGGCAAATCTTGCCCAATCTGCATGCAGCTACATTCCGACCAACGCCTTCGACTCCAACGCTCACCACATCCGCATATAACTCTGCTGCAACAACCGCCCATGCCAATCCTCTACCCCGAATCCCCCCTTGAGATTCAATCACTCCCTTTAACTCCTCCATGCCCCAACATGGCTGGATGCCATCATGACAATGATGGCGATATCGACCTTGATACAGAGGCTGACAATTTCTTTAATCGAAGAAATCATAACAATCACGGCAGAAGCCCCTTGGGAAAACTCGAACTTCCCAAATATAATTGTAAGGGAGATCCAGCCCGCTTCCTCCAGCATTTTGATGCCGCATGCCGAGCAGGATCAACAATCCCATGAAACCAAGGTGGCTTGGTTTCCCATGGCCTTAACTGATTAAGTGTCTGAATGGTACCTAGACCTTCTAGTGGAAGAGCGTGCCACATGGGACCTACTTCAGACGGAATTTAAAAGACGCTTTCAAATGGAGAGGCTACAAGATGATCCCGCTCTCCAACTCAGCAAGCTCAAACAAGGCCGTAGAGAAGATGTACGCACATTATTTGGTAAGATGAAAAGATTAATTGCCAAATGTGACCCATGCCCAGATGCAAAGTACCTCACGGCATGGTTCATTGCAGGACTCAGAAAGAAAATCCGAAAGGATATGAAAAAGATAAGAAGCTATGAAACGTTCAGTGCTGCTCATACTGCTGCTCATACAGTAGCCATTGACATCGAGGATGGCATGAGATGGACTCAGACACTAGCATTGATGACGGCAAATCTAGTACCCGAGATAAGCACTCCAAAAAAGGCAAATCCAAGTCCATTGCTGAAACATCAAATGAAGATCGCCTAGATGCCATGACCTTGAAGTTGAAAGAAGATATGATGCAGGCCATGGTTCAAAAACTTCACTTGTCTCAGCCGCCAACTCAAACATATCCATGTCGAGAAAATGTCTGGTGTCCACATTGCATGGCCAATCATACAGCAAATGAGTGCCCGGTCCTAAGAGCCACGATCATTGCACAAGCAAACCCACCACCAAGCTTGTGGTGCCATATCTGCATCGTCGATGGCCATGATGAAAACAGTTGCATCTTCAACATGCGCAACAACCCACCTCGACCTAAACAATACCAAGCGGCACCCATGCTAGTGTATAAGCAACCGGCACTTAAACAAGTGCCCCTAGCTCTGAGGCTAAATCATGTTCCCGTTCGGACATAAGGCCCACAACTACTCAGGAATCCAAATCCACGACCATATCCAAGAGCACCAAATCCAGCTTCTCAGGTAGTTCCAATACATCAATTACAAGCCGAGGAAGTAGACTCGCCATTTGAGTATGAAGCAGAGTACCCAGTGTACTATGTAGAAGGTGCAGACGGTCTAATACCAGTTTATGCAAATCAAGTACGTCCCAACACATATCACACACCAATCAAGTGCTACGGTTGTGGAGAAAATCATCGTGGTAGCCCAGCTACTTTCCAACCACTCTGCAGAGATTGTGGCATAGGACATGCCTGTATGGATTGTCCCATGAAAAATAAGATCCCAGAACAAATAGAAATTAAGCCTGACGTCCCCATCAACATCGTTGGGGTGGACCATCAAAGTCTGGGTCCGACAAGTGTAAAATCACAATGTAAAATCACAACCTGTAAATGTAATTACACGCCAATAGAGAGAGGCCACCAAGGACCCTAACATTCCAATCCAACCAAAGCGACTTCTTAAAAAGAAAGCACAAGTGCCTCCACCTCCGCCAAGCAATGAGCAGCCAATGAGCTCATCCACATCAACTCCTGAGCCTCTAATAAAAGAAGCTCCATACCCAAATGTAGCGGTGGAGAAGGCTCGTTTTCAGGCACTTCAACAATGGGTACAAAATGAACAAGTTCAATTTGAGGCTGAGAAACAAGCTCAAGACCCAATCCATGACTTGGCCCCACAAAGTATTGATACTGTACTCAAGCCTTTGTTCTAACAACAGACTCGACAACAGAATGGATCACCACGTCAACTTGAAGGAGCCGGACTCTCTAGCATTCTAAGTTGGCATGTCTTAATTCCCATCGGAATCCTCTTACGGAATCGTCCCAATCTTTGGGAGAGTTTCAAAGGATGGATTGAACTCGCAAATCCCCCTCCACCTATGAATGACATCGAAGATATCCCTGTATGGATGGGTGAGAGAGATGATATCCACAACATTACTGTGCCTTTGATCCACAAGGCATATAATGAAGTCCAAGCCTTAGTGGATGGTGGAGCAGGTGTAAATGTCCTATCCAAGGAGGTCTACGAAGAATGGGGTCTCCCACCGATGCAAAAGGCTAATTTCAACATACGCCTTGCTGATGATTCATGGGCTAAACCCTTGGGGATAGTGAATGGCGTGTCCACAAAGATCGCAGGAGTCCGCTTTTCCCTTCAATTCACAATCTTGGATCTCCCCAAAAAATCCTATCAAATCTTCTACACACGACTTCTACATGTAGAAAGAGAATGTGTTACAACTTCTACATACGACTTCTACATGTATAAAGAGAATGTGTTACAACTCCTACATGTGAGTTCTACATGTAGAAAGAGAATGTGTTACAACTTCTACATGCGACTTCTACATGTAGAAAGAGAATGTGTTACAACTTCTACATGCGAGTTCTACATGTAGAAAGAGAATGTCTTACAACTTCTATATGCGAGTTCTACATGTAGAAAGAGAATGTGTTACAACTTCTACATATGACTTCTACATGTAGAAAGAGAATGTGTTACAACTTCTACATACGACTTCCACATGTATAGAGAGAATGTGTTACAATTCCTACATGCAGAGAAAGAAGCTCTCCAACTTGTATAAATATCCCATAATGGAATGAAGCCCACACTCTTTGGGGCATTGTGTTGAGTCTACTTTGGTATTCCAAGCATTTGTCTCAAGTGTCCATGCTTCCTTGCACTCCACGTTCATAAGCATGTCCTAACCTTGCAACTCCTCGTCCCCTCTCCTCCAACCTTGCAACCCATCCTCTCCCTCTCCTCCTCCCTTCTCCTCCTTCCTCCTCCTCCTCCCTCCTCCTCCTCCTCTCTCCTCCTCCCCCCTCCTCCTCCTCCCTCCTCTCTCTACTTTCCCCCATGCTCTTACACGTTCTTCCTCTCCCACTCCTATGCTCCCCCTAAACCCTTTGTTCCTCAACCCTTAAACTCCATGATCTACAAGGGAGACGAGTTCTCCATCATGTACTCTACCCTGAACCTTGGATCCTCCTTCTAACCCTGGAACCTCCTTCTAAACCCTGCAACTCCTTCTAAACCTTGGAGCTCCTTCTACACCCTGCAACTCCTTCTAAACCTTGGAACTCCTTCTAACCTTGGAACCTCCTTCTAAGCCTTGGAACTCCTTCTAAACCCTGGAACCTCTTCTACACCCTGGAACCTCTTCTAAACTCTAGAACCTCCTCCTAACCCTTAAACTCCTCCTAAACCCTACAACCCCCAGTGAAGGCAAAAGCCTTCATTACCTCAACCATGATGATTCACGTTCCCTATACACATGCATACACTATGTCTACTTACCACACTTAAGCCTACGTCTCTCACCGGAACGTGACTCGAGGTCCTAAGCTACACGTATACTACAATCAACAACTCTAATATATCTGTAGGTGACAAAAAGCCTCGGAACCCTGCATACTGAGAATACCCAGCTCTTCCTATGAAAGCCATAGGAAAGAGCCAACACCAACTTTGGAGTCGATCTGCACATCAAAACATATAACAAGAGTGAATATGTGCATTGCATATCAATCTACATGTGAAGAAGTGATAACAAGTGTAGTCTATACTTACTCTAACATAGTGCCATGGACGGATGTCATTGAGTTGGCAAAGAAGCACTTCTTGGCAAAGAGGTCCACGACCACCAAACTCCAATGTGAGGTGCATTATCAATACACTACAAGGCATAGGCCGTTTTCCGACAAAAATATCGACGCTTTTTACATTTAAAAAAAAAAATTTTACGGGCACAAACGTCGTTATTAAAGTCATGAAAAGCGTAAAAAAAAAACGATTGCTATAAAGCGTCTCTATATAGCGACACTGATAAACGTTGTTATATAGTGACACTAATAATCGTCGCTATATAGCGACACTGGTAAACATCGCTATATAGCGACGATTAATAGAACTAAAAAAAAAGCATTAGTGGGGCTAAACAGGGCCATAGCAAGCCCTATTTTGCCCCACTAATGTTTTTTTTTTAAATTACAAAAAAAAGTTTTTTATTGCAAAATTTCCCTTGCGAAAAGGGTGATACAAAATCGCTCAAATGAAATGATCGAGCAACAAAAGCATATACATGTCGAACATATACAACATTGTTTGTTACAAAATTACCCTTTTGAAAAGGGTGATACAAAATCACTCAAATGAGCGGATATACAAAATGACATACATGGCGAAGTATATGAAAACTGCTACTACTACTACTACTACTACTACTCATTCGAATCGTCCTCGTCTTTTTGGCCTGATCCTTGGTCCTCGTGAGCTGCTCCTTCTCCCTGATCCTCGTCACGTGCATCTGATCCCTAGCCCTGGTGATCGCTCGCCTCTGGTGATGGGACGCTCGAGCTTTGACCCTAAGAGTGAACCATATAAATTGAAAATTAGATTGGAACTTAAAGAATAAAACAATTTAAAAAGTGAGATTACACGTAGGAGTAGACTTATACCGTGCGAGCAGCCACCTCAGCCCAATCGACCATCGCTCCCATTGCCTCTTGCTCAATAAACCACGGCTTTGTTCCTATGCAAAACGCGCGTTGCGTCTCTGCATCTGTAGGAAGACAACCCATCGTAGCTTGCTGTGGATCCAATTTACGAGAGTTAGAGCTGTTAGATAAACTGCATGTAATATGTAGTAAAACAAATAGAATAATACATTAAATGAGAAGAAGTAGACTTACCATGGTTGCCTCAAACGCCAACCATCCGCCTGCACCGAAATGTGAAGTACCTACGATGTCTAGCTGTCTCTTCGCAGCCCTCCTCCGACCCTCGAACATTTCGGGATGGTCCCTATTCTGCTTCTTGAAGAACTTCCAATCAGCTTTGTCTGCCCAGCTGGGTTTAGCCATCCCCTTTGCGATGGAAAGAAGAGGAAGAAGAGGGAAAAGAGAAAGAACAAGAAAAGAGGAAGAAGAGGGAAAGGAAAAGAGATTGGAAGAGGGGAAAGAGAGAAGAAGAGGGAAAGGAAAGAGGGAAAGAAGAGAGAAGAAGAGGGAAAGAAGAGGAAGAAGAGGGAAAAAAGGAAGAAGAGGAAAAGAGGAAGAAGACGGAAAGGAAAAGAGATTGGAAGAGGGGAAAGAGAGAAGAAGAGGGAAAGAGGAAGAAGAGGGAAAGAAGAGGGAAAGAAGAGGAAGAAGAGGGAAAAGAGGAAGAAGAGGAAAAGAGGAAAGAAAGAGGAAGAGCATGAGCATGCTTATGCTTATGCATGAGCATAAGAGCATGAGCATGAAAGAGGGGAAAGAGGGGGGAAAAGAGGGAGGAAAAGAGGAAGAAGAGGGAAAGGAAAAGAGGAAGAAGAGGGAAAGGAAAAGAGATTGGAAGAGGGGAAAGAGAGAATGCGAAATCTATGAAGTTGATTTTAGACAATTTAGTATTTTCATTCTTGATGTAAAATGGTTTGGAACTATTTACAATGGTCCCCATGTGACAGTGAGAAAAGATAGTAGCAGTTTCTTTGCAATAGACTCCACCAAACATTGGACTGATGAAAGCGATACTTTTGTTCTTCTCGAGCACTGTGAGCAGGTGCATATTAATGATTTAATTAATCGAAGCTTTCATTTTTAAAGATCCATTGATACATGCACTTGAGCATAATTTCATATATAAAATTGATGACATTTGGCACCCATGTTCAATATAGGTCGTTTTTCATCCGGATCGTTCTGATCCAAGATGGTGGTATGTGATCCAAGTTGCACCACGAAGTAAGCAAATTTTTGAAGATAGAGATGTGGATATGTAGATGCCACTACCAATGCCGGATCCAATTGATCCCGATGAATCTAGCGAAGAAGATGAAGATCACAATATGAGCCAAGAGAAAGATGCGCATAATGACATCGCACGGGAGGAAGATGGAGATCACGATATTAAGGAAGAAGACAACGATCATCAAGAATCACCACACTTTATTGAAGAAGATGATCAAGTACTTTTAGGTGAACGTACGATGCTAGAGTACAATGATGACATAGGAGATCAACTCGATATAGAGTTAGAGATAGACTTGTTTGGTGCCTTAGACTTGGCTCAAGATGAAACAGTTGATGTAAGTGCTCTTCATTGATTTTTTTCATCTCAAACTTGGACATGAATATATGAGCTTCAAAGGCTTAATGTACATGCTCTCATACTTTTATTCTCTCAAAAGATCAAACATGTATGAAAATTTAAAAAAATTTGTCATTGGAAAAAACTAACTTTTAAGGCCTATATGAGTAAAAAACCTCTCTGGAAAACATCGCTATAAAATAGTATCTCAGTGTCGCTATATAGCGACACTTAAAAGTCGCTATATAGCGACTTTTATAATCGTCGCTATATAGCGATGTTTGCCTAAAGTCGCTATATAGCAATGCTTTACAGGATGCGCTTCCCATACCGATGATTAGCGCCCCGTGCGCACTAAACGTCGGTACTTAAACGTTGCAATAGGATCCGTGTGTAGTAGTGATAAAGAATAATTACCGTGTTTGAGACAATTCTAGCAACACAATAGAAAAAACAAGTAGGGTTTGATGCTTACTTCTCATAATATGCTGTAAAGATAACTCGTGCCTCATTCATAGGAACATGCTTCAACCACTTGCAAACATCCTCTATGGTATTTTTTTTATTGCTAAGCACTTCAGAAATAAGAGGATCAAGCATATATGAAACTCTTTGTATATTTTGAGAAAAATCTGCTATAACATTACTACAAAAAAAAAAAAGTATTAGCTTCTTGGGTTTAATCAAAATACGAAAGTATAAAGCCAAGGAAAAGGCTGCATCAAACCTGAGGATGGTTGTAATGACTTTGACATCAACCTCTTTCTTAGGATTCAAGAGGATTACAATCTCCTCTTCACTAAATTCAAAAGTACGAGGTTGTTGTCGAATTAACAACATAGCGTTGAATGAACTTCCAATCTGCTGCAATAGAGTCATATTTTCATGACTCATCTTATTGAGAGAGTGGTCTACATTGTATTCTTTTTCACTTGCTATGTCTTCTACATCCTCCTCCTGCTATAAAAATATAAAAAAGTTATGAGATTTACACATCCCAAATAAAGGCTTAAACAAGCATAGAAATATAAAGATAAGATTTCATACATGCTGCAATGGTCATATTTTTAGGTTGTTCCCCAACATTAATAATGGTTTTTTCATTAGACTGCATAGAAGTATATAGATAAGGTTTCATACATGCTTTCATTAGACTGAGTCTCTTCTCCTCTTGGAGGAAAAATTTAAAAAGTTATGAGATTTACACATCCCAAATAAAGGTTTAAATAATCATAGAAGTATAAAGATAGCCTTGCTTTCATTAGACTCAGTCTCTTCTCCTCTTGGAGGAAAATGTAAAAAAGTTATGAGATTTACACATCCCAATTAAAGGCTTGAACAAGCATACAAGTATAAAGATAAGGTTTTATACATGCTGCAATGTAGTCATATTTTCAGGTTGTTGTTTCCCAATGGTAGCAATTAGACGCTGAATACTCTCAGCTCGAAACACTAGTAGATCGGCTTCTGTATATGATTCCATTTTGACTGGTAACTCCAAATCAAAAATCTCTCTAAGAAACAACATGCAGTTGTAGGCAACTCTACACCTACAACTGTGCCCATCTTTTTGCTCCATTGGTAGACGTTGTTTGAATTCTACTTGGTCTTGTTTCTCCCTGGTTGTTCTGACAGCAGATACTAGCTGAGATGCAGCACTGTCCATCATGACATATGAAATATATTAATATGTCATGATCATAAGATACAAAATAAGAAAGTAACAAAAATATTAAGAGAATAGTTACCTTGCAGAGTTGGCATGATAGCTTGCCATTGAATCTACAAACCACGAATGGTTGACTTCAAGGTCCCAAGCGATTAGACTCCAATGTGAGCTACACGACCAAATTAAAAATGATTATTGTTTAACATAAACTTACCAAAGAAATAGTAAAAATAAGGTTGGAGTTGATACTTACTCCTCATGATAAGGCATTCATCTTTCTATTCATCCACCAACCTCTCTCTAAACGGGTCATGTAAGTCCATATCTTCATCATCATCAACTGGGACATTATGATCTTCAAGGTCATCATCCATGTCATCAGTCTCCTTGTGCTCTACCTCTTTTTCATAGCCTATGGTTAGATCTACTTGAAGCTGAAAATAGGCCATGAAATGCTTGTTTTCAATGAAAATAGCCCCGTTGACAAGGGACTGAAAGGTCTTAGTCCACCCCTCCTCATTCACCATCCTCAGCAGGGCTAAGGCTCTTAGACCTCTAGGGGAGCAGCTCTACGGGGATCGGCTTCAACACCAAAAGCAAGGAGAAGTCCTTGCCCTCCATTGGGTCAAGGGGGAGCATCCCTTTTGACATAACCATAGGATCCAACCAAGGGGAGCAGGCCCATGGTATGAATGGATCCCCCAACCATGGTCCTTGAAGGGATCAAATTCAAACGGGCAAGTTTGAATTGATTGGCCCTTACAAGTGGCTGTTGGGGACAAGGACTAAAGGAGGAAAGGCTGTTTAAAGAGAGGCAGCTGATCGTTTGGAGCTAGAGGTCTAGTTCCCTCCATTTTTCTCACTCAATCAAAGAGGGATTCGACTCCACTCAGACCTGACAAGGAAGAGCAGCTGGGACAGGAGAGACTGAGAGCTGTGAGCTCCAAGAAGAGACCTTGAGAGAGTGTGAGACTTTCTACTGCATCTGAGAGATGCTCTCTTTGTAATCTTGACCCTGTGAGGCGTTTTGCCCACTGGGTCCTATTCCTTTTGATGAATAAAAACTACTCTACCTCCTGTTGTCCATCGGTGTATTGAGTTTCTGAGGTTAATCGTAACTATGGACGTTCTACGTTCTCTCCCCCCCTTTAAACTTGTTTTTGGTACACAGGTTGTTTCGTGGGCTCTCCTTAGATCTAGAGCTCCCTCATGGATTAAGGAAGGAGCTCCTCGATCGGCAACTCGATTGGTTCAAGGTGGAAGAAGCTTGGTGCACTGAAGTTTTGACCCATGAGGTCTTCTCGTCAATGCAGAGGGCTGTGTGCTCTAAACTCCAAACCGTTCGACCCTAGCTTTTGTGGAGGTCTAAAAGCCCCTCTTGATAGCTGTTGTGTAAAGACATAGAGTCTACTTCACCCAAACAAGGGAGAACAGACCACCTGAGATCACGCGTTGACGGAAGCTTCCCGACAAAACCTGTAGTCCATCGAAGCTCAGCTAGCACAGCTTTGTGGCGAAGATTTAAGGATCTACGCCTCAAAACCTTTGGAGCAGAAGGTCGCCCCACCATCATGATCCTAGGGCCAGGCTCACGATAATAGCATTGCAGCAAAATAGGAGATCGGAGCCGACGGAACTCTAGCCGGTTGACGAAAAGTATCGACGGAAGACGACGCAAAGGTGGAGGACCTTCCTCACGGCCGATTACTGAAACCATTACCTACCAAACCTCTTCTACGAGTTCCCCTCCACCCACAGAAGCAGTGCGATGCTATAGCTCCGCATCTCGACATGTGCATGCCATTGGGGGAAGGAAGGTCATCGAAGCTCCGAGGCTTGTGATCTAGCTTATAATCTTATGGGTAGAAGCAAGTCTCAAGAAAGGCCACAGCCCCGGTGGTTAGTCAGGCCATGAGGTATTTGGAGTTACAGCGTAGAGGTTGAGGGATCAATACCCAGGAGCGGAGCCAGGGCGCGAGTCGATGAGGGGGTCGACCCTCTTTTGCTTCTGCAACGAGAAAACGTCATAAGTTAGTGGTACCTCGTGGCTACACTTACGAAGAGTTAGCCCGACGGTTGGCGCTTCGTATGTGAGACAGCGTAGAGGTCGGGGGTTCGATACCCGGGCACGAGTCGACGAGGGGGCCGACCCTTTTTTGCTTCTCCATTGGAAAACGTCATAAGTTAGTGGTACCCTTTAGTTACATTAACCAAAAGTTAGCCCGACGGTTGGTGCTTGACATGTGAGTTAGGAAGTTGTGGGTTCGATTCCTAGCACTACTATGCGCAGTTCATTTTGGGAGCGCCCGCGATCGGGAAAGACACAATATATGTTAGGGGCTCTTCTTGGTTACACTAACTAATACTAGATCCCTTGGCTAGCCTAGCGTTGGGCTTAGCGTGTACTTAGTAGGAGATCGTGAGTTCGATTCTCGGTGCGGTTAGGCACTTTGCTTTTGGAAATCCAAAGTTCGCTATTTTTGGAGGCACCGCCATCTATTTTTGGCCGTCTTGCCAGTTTAGCCAAGTTTAGTCATAACTAGCCATATTTGGGGGTTTTAGAATTTGACTTCACGGGTGTGTTTCCCTGCGTGTCCTGAGTCTCTTGAGAAGAAAGGCAGGTATTCCTTTTGGTACATGGCGCTCCGGCAAGCTTTAGAGGATGGAGAGCTTCTTCATAGCCCGTAGCTCACAGAAGGAGTTCCAGTCCATTCTTTTGAGCGTTTGATGGTCAAGGAACCTTTGTGAAGGTGAAGAACATTCAGTGAGGTGGAGTTCCACTCAGCAGCTCATCCAAAACTAAGTCAAGCCGATCTTTGGATCCCGGTAGGGAACCAACCCGGGGAGCAAAGGAAAAAAAGGAAAATTTTTTGTGAGAACTTTGCCCTCGTGACAGTGGTATCAGAGCTGAAAGAACTGAGCAGAGTCAGTTCACCCAAAGTTTTAGCTTGATCAGTTTGGGGAGTCAAGTGAGTTGACAGTTTTTTCCCACAGTCTGTGTTTTCTCAGATAGATAGTCCAACCAGTTGGAGACCATCTTCTCAGTCATGGGTGACTCAAATGAGATCAATGGTGCTGAACCAAGAAATACCAGGACTCGGCAAGTTCCAGGAACATGATGCAAGGCTTGAGGCCATAGAGCTTGGTCTCATTGAGTTGCAGAACAGCCAGGGGCTGTTATAGCAGCAACTTTCACAAGCACAGATCGAGCTTGCTCATGTGATGAGCAAGCTAATCAAAGATGATGGGATCGGACCATCGGGTCAAGCTCAAGGAGCCCGAACCCTACAAGGGCACACGAGAGGTAAAGGTATTGGAGAACTTCATCTACGACATGCAACAATACCTTGCCCTTGCCAAGATAGTCGAGCCCCAAGAGCAAGTACTTCATGCCTCAACCTACTTGGTGGATGATGCAAAGCTATGGTGGAGGAATTACAAGGAGGATGAGAGGACCAACCGCAACACCTACACCATTTCCTCATGGGAGGAGCTCTCACAAAGGCTGAGGCTGCAATTTCTGCCCTCTGACATTGAATGGAAGGCTCGGGATGCTTTGAACAGTCTCAAACACACCGGGACCTTGAGGGAGTTCATCAAGGCTCACTCCTCCCTTATGCTACAGATCAAGGAGATGAGTGAGGCTGATCGGTTGTACTATTTTATCAAAAGGCTAAGGCCTTGGGCACATGATGAGCTCATGAGGGAGCATGTCAAAATAGTGGTTGAAGCCTACGAGGTGGTTGACCGCCTTACCGATTGGTAAGAGAAGAATCACGGTGGTGAGAGACAAAAGCCAAGGTCAAGCCAAGTGGACAAGGGATCCCTCCATTCAAGAAGAAGAAATTCAAGAGATTTGGCTCAAAGAATAAGAAGAAATACTGTCCGATGGGAGAGGTGAGCAAGCCAAACCCAAGTTTACTACATCTCAGAAAGGCAAAGGCAAAGTGAACACTACTCAGCCCAAGAGCAGTGTGGGATCGGTGAAGGCTTTATCGAGTCTTTCAGCCCCAAAGGGAAGCGGATGCTACATTTGCATGGGAGCACACTTTGCTTAGGACTACCCTATGAGACAATCACTGCATACCATCCAGGAAATAGAGAATGAGTAGCCCATCCAGACCATGACACCCCTCCAACTTCTAGGAGTAATGAGTGAGGACAAGGTAGCCTCGGATTTACTGTTTATTACTGCAATAGTAAATGGACACCTAGTATGGGCTATGGTGGACAGTGGGGCCAGCCACAACTTCAACACTCCCATGAAGGCAAAGGAGATTGGGTTGAAGGTAGAAATCAGCAAGGGAAAAGTCATGAAGATAGTGAACACCCTAGGCCAAGCAGTGGCAAAGGTGGCAAAGGGGGTAAGTGTGCAAGTAGGAGGCTGTTCCAATAGATCTGAGTTTTCAATAGTCCAAATGGACGACTTCGAGATCGTGTTTGGGCAAACATGGCTGAGAGCAAATAGAGTACTCATCAATAGCCATGGTGAGCAGTTAGTTTTCTGCAAAGAAGGAGGTTGGGAGATGGTAAAAGCTTCCAAGCAAAAGGGAGGCCCTTTATCCCAACTCCTCTCAGCCATGCAGTTAAAGAAAGCAGTAAGGAAGGGGAATCAAGCCTACCTAGTGGTCATCAAGGAGCATGAGGAGGACTCCATTTCAGCCAAAAGACATGTACCACATGAGGTTCAGGCCTTGCTGACAGAATATGCAGACATCCTACCCGAGAAGCTTCCAAGGGAGCTTCCTCCAAAGTGGGAGATTGATCATAGGATAAAAGTGTACCGTGGTTCAAATCCTCCAGCCAAGGCACCCTACCGTTTATCTCAAGATGAGAACAAGGACCTAAAAGCTCAGTTGCAAGAGTTACTCGAGGCAGGATTTATCCAGCCCTCAAAGTCTCCATATGGAGCCCCCGTTCTCTTTGTCAAAAAGAAGGAAGGAGACTTGTGTCTTTGTGTGGACTACCGGGCTCTCAACAAGGTTACTATTAAGAATCGGTACCCCCTTCCCAACATGAGAGAGTTATTTGATTCTCTGGTGCATGCTCGGTAGTTCACGAAGATAGATCTAAGGTCCGGGTATCATCAAATCAAAATTTCTAAGGATGATGTGGAAAAGACAATTATGAGGACCAAGTATGGCTCATATGATTGGAAGGTGTTGACTTTTGGGTTAACCAATGCCCCGGCAACCTTTTCAACACTCATGAATGGTATTTTCCATGACCTACTAGATGAGTGTGTAGTCGTTTATTTAGATGATATCATCATCTATTCCAAGACTTTAAAGGAGCACATCAAGCACTTGAGGGAGGTGTTTGACAGGTTGAGAACAAACCGACTGTTCTTGAAGGAAAGCAAGTGTGATTTTGTAAGGGAAACATTCCATTTTCTAGGTTTCAAGGTGAGCCAACGGAAGCTCATGATGGACGAGAGTAAGGTGAAAGCCATAGTGGAGTGGCCTACCCCAAGGAGTGTTCATGATGTATGGGCATTCAATGGGTTGGCCTCTTTCTATAGGACATTCATTGACATGTACAATGAAATCATAGGCCCTCTTACCAATCTTACACGAAAAGATACACCGTGGAAGTGGGGTCCTAAGCATGAGAATGATTTTTAGAAACTGAAGGAGGCTGTGAGCAATCAGCTAGTCCTAGCACTGCCTAATTTTGAGAAGCCCTTTGAAGTGCAGACAGATGCCTCAGATTTTGCCATAGGAGGTGTCCTCTTACAAGGTCGGCATCCTATAGTCTTCGAGAGTCAGAAGCTGATTGATAGGGAGACCCATTACCCTACTCATGACAAGGAGATGACCACGGTGGTGCATTGCTTAAGGACTTGGAAGCATTATCTCTTGGGCAACCACTTCTCTGTTTTTACAGATAATGTCACTACATCCTATTTTGTGACACAGCCCAAGTTGTCTCCCAAGCAAGCAAGGTGGTAGGATTTTCTAGCCAACTTCGACTTCGAGATCAAGTACAAGCCTGGCAAAGAGAATGTAGTGGTAGATGCCCTCTCTCGAATACCCTACTTGGCTGCAGTCCAACTTCTGCATGGGTCAACGGTTTTGGAAGAGATCAAAATAAGGTATGGGGACGATGAATTTGCCAAGAAGATACTTGGGACTGAAGCAAAGTGGGCACACATCGAGGTACGTGATGGGGTCATCTACTTCAAGCAACATAGAGTATATGTCCCATGTGTGGGAGGCTTGAGAAAGAGAATGATCAAGGAACACCATGATCCACACTGGGCAGGTCATCTAGGACAGGAAAAGACTCTTGAGTTGTTCTCAAGAAACTTTTGGTGGCCACTAATGGAGAGGGATGTGGATGCCTATGTGAGGACTTGTCACATTTGTGGGCAAGACAAGGCGGAAAGGATGAAACCAGTAGGGATGCTTCAACCCTTAGACATCGCATCCAAACCATGGGAGACTGTCTCCATGGACTTCATAACCTGTCTGCCCCGAACAGTGAAGGATACACGGGCATCTTTGTGGTGGTTTGTAGACTCACAAAGTATGCTCACTTCATTCCATACAAGGGTACTTTGGATGCCCAAGCAATAGCAAGGCTCTTCTTCAAGTTTGTAGTCAAACACCATGGGCTACCGAAGGAGATTGTGTCTGACAGAGATGGGAGATTCACTGGCACTTTCTAGAGCACTTTGTTTGCAATGTGTGGGACAAAGCTCGTGTTTAGCAGCTCATATCACCCTCAGTCTGACAGGCAAATTGAGAAGACAAATCAATTCATGGAGGATTTTCTCAAGGACTATGTCCAGGGAGATCAAATTGACTGGTATGTTCATCTAGATGCAGCAGAATTTTGCTATAATAGTTGGCAGCATTCATCCACTGGGTTTTCCCCCTTCGAGTGGCCAATGCAAAAAAAGGTCGCCTACCACCGACTTTGAGAATACAAGCTGATAATTGCTGGTGAGAAAATAAGAATGTACTCATGCTTGCATTCTGCTCAATGCTAGTTGCTCATCGAATCTTCAATGAGGTCGAATGTGGATTTTTGTATATTGGGCATACACATGAGGATATCAATTATGTTTTTAGCACAGTCTCAAGAGAGCTTAAATGCAAGGATGTGGAGACAATAGATGACTTGGTAAGAAGATGTGGGAGGCAAGTTGGTGGTCGTAAGGAAAGTACAGTATGTGAGAGGCTTGAAAGAATGTATGACTGGAAGAGCTTCATTCTACCAATCCACACTACTTTTTAAAGATGAAAAACCCGTAATGCAATGGCAACAGTATTCTCATGATACAAAATGGGAACCTGAAGAACCTTACAGTTTCTTAACTTCAATTCCCAGCAAGGAAAGGTATCCAACATGGGCTCCTATACAAGAATTCAATGAGAGGTCTAACTGTGAAATAGAAGGATTAAAAGCATTTATTACATACAAAGAGGAAATGCTCCGGAGATATCCTGATTTGAAGCCTAGCGCGCGTGTGGGGGTGCGTGTGTGTGTGTGTGCGTGTGCGTGCGTGTGTGCATGCGCGTGCATACGTGTGAGCGTGCGTGTGTGTGTGTGTGTGTGTGTGTGTGTGTGTGTGTGTGTGTGAGAGAGAGAGAGAGAGAGAGAGAGAGAGAGAGAGAGAGAGAGAGAGTAATATGGGAGAAGCCATAGACAAGAGGTGGAGAAGAAGAAGAAGAAGCTCTTTTTGTAGTTCTCAAACCTAGCAATTGTATTTCTCTTCTCGAATGTGCACACTTTCCGAGCAAAAACCTACGAGTAGAAAAGTCCGAGCGATAATTTTTGACACCAACCATGCTTGTATATTTCTCAAAGGAATATACAATTCTTTCTTAATTTCTCATTTATGGAAGCATATACTTACTTATTTTTCATTATAACCCTATTTTTAGAGAACATCATCTGTATATGAACAAATAGTGAACACTTTAGAAACTCCTATAAATACCTCCCTACCATACTCTCTTTTGAGGATTATGGTAATTAAATCAATTTAAAAGAGTTTCCCTAATCTTTAACAATCCCATATTTGAAGCTCTCATATAACAATGTATACCATATTCCTTGGATGAGTAGGAAAAAGATATTGGAAACCTCATACTTGAGGCCATTATAATCGATCATAAATTAATCTCTAATACATTATCAAATATGGAAAGGCAAGGAACGGATTTTCAAAATATTCCCAATTCTCCAAACCTAAGTACTTTTAAGGAAATGTGGTCTCTACTGAACTCCTTCCTACCATAATATGAATTAGGGAGAAGTTGTAACTCTCATATACATCTTGAAATTTTCATGTTTTCTCTTTTATAACTATAAAAAGTATAATTTTAGGCCTACTTTTGCATAGATCATGAAATTTTGAACATTTTTCCTTTTTACAGCTCCTCAATCTGAGATAAGGAGCAAAAGTTATGACCCCTTCTACGTAGGCTCTCCAAGGGTATTCCGCCGGTGGAATAGGGTTGGGGCAAGCTCTTCAAACCATATTCCTTTGGAAAAATAAACTTAGAGGGTCTATAAAAAAGTATTATATTATTTTCTTAGGTCGTCTTGAGGAACTGTAAAGAGGATATTTGCTCAAAATTTCATGATCCAACCAATGGTGAAAGGAAAGGAAAGGATTTTTGAAAGTGATAAAATAAGTCACCACTTGGACATTATATATGTATATTATATAAAGGTATATTTATATCTATATCTATTTATCAGTATTTCATATTTACTTACATACTCCTTGAAATAATTTGGATTTTTTCCCTCCCCAAAAATGACTTGAGCCTATATATTTTGAGCCCTCCTACCTTTTTTCTGCTCGTCGCTCGGGGGTTTTTGCTCAGAAAATGGAAACCCCCTTCTCAAACCTAGCAAATGGTGAAAAGCCCAAACAAGTGAACAAAATAGCCTTTTATATCTGACTATAAAATCCTAACCCTAACATGAGTGGCGTTCACATGCAGGTGAGCCTATTTACATATCTTGAGATCAAATGGCCAAAAGAGCAATGCACAGGGGTCCTAGCATGCACCGCCATGCGACATGCAACAACGATGCGTTATGGCATATTTTTGAGGTGCACTTTCCTGTGAATTAGGCATTTGATGGTGGTAATGCACCCACATGTCATTTGATGCAAGCTCAATCTTATGCTTTGGCCACGTTGCGTGTGAGTGCACAAGTGGGAGCGAAGGTGCATGCCAACACTAACCTCTTTGCAAAGTCTAATAAGTCTTCTTGCACAATGATGGATGGAATTATTGGTTCTCTAGTGAAGGTGGAGCCCCATAGGAAAGCTCTTTTCTAATTGGTCTAGGTTTAGGTGCAAAATACCATGTGGTGCAATCACAAGAGTTGGTCTTTGTATTTCTAGGAGCACCAATGTAAGTTGGATATGGATATGCATCAAAATGTCCTGGTGCTACAAGTCTAGGAGGTCCACGACTCCAAGGGCATGGGGGAACCCAAGGGATGATTGGTAGTGTCAAGCTATGCTATAAGCCTCTACTAGCATTCATTCTCATCTGAGGGAGGAAAGTATGGTGTGGTATCTTGACATAAAAGCTTCTTTTTAATGTCCCTTTCTCAATGATAAATATTTTTGTCAATCAGTTCGAAAGCAGCAAGAAGTGAAGAGGTGCGTGAAGTTTATTACCCCCAACTTCATGTCACATCTTTTGGTGGAGACGCCAGGTATGTTTGGTATTCGATTCATCCCACCTTACTAAACGGTCTCGGGTGTACTTGATTGCATGTTATGCCTAGTATAGGCATGTGTTTTCTAATGTGAGAAAGAAGATGCGTGGAAGAACTCCGTTAGAAGAGATTGCAACTTGAAGATTGTGAAGATGATGAAAAGTACAATATCTTGAAGCTGTTATGTGCACTTCCAATTGTGAGAAGGGTGATTCTTGAAAGCATGTATACACAATGTTTTCATGGTGCTGTTTGGTCAATTATTTTTGAAGATTTTGTTGAGGATCACATTGTGGAGGGTTTTCAACAAATGGTTATGCATAAAAAGTTGGTCTTGGTATACTAAGGCTCTATGGGATATTGTTTGGATCTTTTTTGGGATATTATTTGGATCTTGGTGTTTCCTTTTTGTGTTTCATCATGGTGAAGATTCCAATGTTTCGAGGGACCCAAGGGGAAGACCCAGAGTCTTATCTTCGGGATTTTGTTCGAGGATGCCGGCTTTCTGGATGGTCCATGAAGGATCGAGAAGAGATTTTGCCTGATTTTCTTGAAGATGTAACCTTGAGTTGACATGAGGCCTTGTCGAACTTGTTGGGATATCTCAAGGTGTATGCCTCAGGCACACCTTGGTTTCTATGTGTGAGTGCTAGAGGCACAGTTAGGTGCCCATAAGCACGGTTAGGTGGTGGAAAGCCACATAGGATGATTGAGAGAATCTAGGAGCAGATTGAGGAGATGATTATGGAGCTCTGAAGTCATCAGTGATGTCAATGAGCATGTAAGAGGTGCCTACATAAGGACCTCACTCTTCTTCATTCCATAATGCAAGTATTCTGAGTTTGTGTCCACTCTACTCTTTCCTTTCAGTTTACCAACATGGTATCAGAGCCCTTTGATCCCCCTTGAGCCCATTTCTGCCACATCATCTTCTTCTTCACCATCTCTTCCTCTTCTTCCCAAAATTTTCTTAAGCCTGTTCTCCTCCGTTTCTCTACCATTCTCCACGCCCTTCCTGCTGGAGATCCACCTCAAGGGGGTGTACCCCTAACTGCAAGGAATTGAAGAATCTCTTCCTCGTTTCGTCGCCATTTCACACAGTTTGTCGATCTTTCTTCCTGCGTTTTCTCTCAGCACGCTTCATCTTTCTCTAATTCCTTTCAAGGGAAGATTGTCCATACCTAGAGCTATCTTGTGCTGAAATCTAGCCAGCAATGGTTGCATATTCAAGCTGAAAACGTAGAAAAACCAATCGAAAATGGAGAGACAAGCTATGGCGCCCTGACGCGATTTTGTGCCCATCCTCCTCAGTGGACCTTCTCTGGTATATAAGCTTTCTTTTGCTTCAAAAAGCCCTCTTTTCTTTGCTTTGAAGAGTGAGATACAAGCCCTCCAAGTTCAGGTCTCTGTTTTTTATAGTTTTGACAAGGTTGTGAATGTGATGCTACATTAGATGCTACTTTAGCATTTCTGAGATTTTGAAGTTTTGAAAAGCATCAGTACAACTGTGGCTACAGCTTTGTTTTGAATTGCTACACTTGGATTTGCTTGAAAATCTTTCATTTAGCCACCTCTGTGAAGCATGTAAGTGAAAGCATCATTGATTTGTAGTATGAAATTTGGTCACAAGACTTTGCTACATTAAATGCTTATATTTTGAAGCATTTCAGTTGTTATTCTAAGCCCTGTAAGAGAGAAGACACTGCCCAATACCTGAGTTAGACCCTCTCATGGCTTGCTTATGCAAAATATGTGAAAAGCCTAAACATAAAGCAATGTCTTGTTATGCTACAAAGGAAGAAAATGCCAACCTGACTTCCTTGTTGAAGATTGCCAAGATAATGGTTGCCAAAAAGGAAGCAACTACAAATATAGAGATCTACCCTCTCATGGCACCTTCATTTGACTCCAAGTACAATAAAAAGATTAAGGTCAGATACCTAAGATATGCTTCTCTACACAACTATGGACATGACAAGATAATTGTTCTCTTGAAGAATATGATTTTCAGATCCACTTGTTCTATCATAGTACCATCTTATAAGGCACTAGACACTGCCCATGTGGTAAGACCTTGCCTTGACATGGATATTTTGCCTCCACAAGAAGAGGCATCCTTTGAAGATTATGCATTTTAAATCATCTCTATGTATGCTCCAGATCTCTCTTTTTATGTTGAGTCAAGGTACTCAGCCTGGATAGTCCTCCAAAATGAATGAAATAAACTATTGTGTTTTGTGTGTTTTGTAAACACCTCTGGTCACCATATGATGTAGGCCATGTGTATGTGTTTTGCTCCATGGTACCTCCTGCAGACATTGTGTGCATGTACATGCAGGGGAGATAACCATTGGAAGGTCTTTTTATCCCTTTCTGTTTACCTTACACCCATGGGAACCCTTGTTAGCGTGAGATCCTAGCCATTGATAGATCCATGACCACCATGAGATGGCATGAGACACTTTGTGCTAGATGTATCCTTGACATAGCCTGAGGCATTCCCTTGAGGGGGGGTATGCTGGGATATCTCAAGGTGTATGCCTCAGGCACACCTTGGTTTCTATGTGTGAGTGCTAGAGGCACAGTTAGGTGCCCATAAGCACAGTTAGGTGGTGGAAAGCCACATAGGATGATTGAGAGAATCTAGGAGCAGATTGAGGAGATGATTGGAGAGCTCTGAAGTCATCAGTGATGTTAGTGAGCATGTAAGAGGTGCCTACATAAGGACCTCACTCTTCTTCATTCCATAATGCAAGTATTCTAAGTTTGTGTCCACTCTACTCTTTCCTTTCAGTTTACCAACAGAACTCTACCAAGGAGGACTGGGACCAAGTGGTGGCAGCAATGAAGCAAAGATTTGGGATAGTGGAGTCGCCAAATGCTTTGATGTTGCAGTTGGACCGGTTCTATCAAGGAGAGGGTGAGATGGTCTCTGCGTTGGCAATCCGATATGAAACTTTATGGACAAAGTATGAAAGGGCAACTTTGCGAGCTGTGGCATCTTCATCATCGGCCCCTCAAAGTCTCTCAGGGATGGAGCACTTAAAGATTAGCAAATTTGTTATGGTTTTGGAGCCTCATCTTCACTCGAAAGTAATGAGTAAAGATCCAACAACATACATGGAGGCACTTTGCATTGCGACCAAGAAAGAAGCTTCTCTAAAGATCGAATCCTCTTTTGTGTCTTTAACAGCTTCAACTTTGAAGGTGGATGTAATGGACTCAACTTGACTAGCAACCATCCCAACACACAAGGCAAGTGCTTTGACCATCCATGGGCTTCTACATAGCCTTAACATGAAGCAAACGACTATGACCGACGTACAACGATGCTCCAAACCAACCAAGACATCAAGCTCTCAGCGTCAACCACCCAAGACTCTAAGCAACAAACTACTTCTACAACTCCCAACAAGCATAGCCAACTCAACTGATGGAATCTCCACTGCCAAGTGCTTCTCCACGTCAGGCCTAATGCCATGTCAATAGCCATGTCAGCACTGACTACTCACCCTACCATGTCAACAAGACACATGGCATAGCCACATCATCAGTGTTGTGCCCAATCAGCATGTCCACCTTAGTAGTCCACATCAATTACCCACGTGGTAATGCCACATCATCAATGCCACCTAAGCATCGAGTGCCACATAGGAAAACTCTTTGTAATCAGCATGTGACCCCAATGCCACATCAGCACATGCCACATCATCATTTTTTGCTCTCTCTTGTGATCAAAGTTTGGCCATTCTTTTGATCCAGGTGGAATTTGGAGGAGCTGTTAAAAAAAAAAGATTGGCAGATTGTGCTCTATGCGCCAAACACCTCAAGTCTAATTTTTGACTTTTCTACAAGTCAAAAGAATTCAATCCTCATCATCAAAACCACCTTCTAATCCATTACAACGTACCTAGCAGATAAAATGAATCAAGATAAAATTCATTTGTTGAACTTTGTGCTTCAATGTGTAGCCTAATTGTCGAGTAGAATAGCCATAGAGGAGATTAAACTCCACCAAGACAAGTGAGCCATTACCATATTGCTCGATTAATTCCCACCAACATCAGTACCCTTGGATCTATCATCGGTATATACATTCACACCTTGGATATATCATCGGTATACACATTCACACCTCTAACTCTAGTTCAGTACTCTTTCCATTTGGCAATTTAGCACTTCAGTGAAACACTTGGTAGAGTTATCTTCCTCGGATTTAGGACTATTGCACACATCTTGCACACACATGCCACCTGGCATGTACAGTCACATTTGTTGACTATTTTTTGGCATTTGCTCTTACACATATCCATGAGCCTTGTACAGCCTTTTGGCTACTGCTAATACATAGCTCTCATCATTTCACTATAGGCTTGATACTTGGCACATTGTCGTTCTTCCATCACATGACTTGGTTCATAAATCGACAGGTTTAGCATAAGACCCAATGGCAGCTCGAGCATAAGACCCCAGTGGGGCAGCTCTCACAGTGTGTTCTCATGGGTAGACACTCTCACTGGTAAGCCCTAGCATAGAGCACCAAATCGCCTCCAACATGGATTTATTCACATCACACACAATGATACACTAGTAATGACTTCAGATAAGATTCGTCAGTGGAAAGAGAACCTACTTCGACAATTCATTGCCACAAGGTATGTACCAATTTATGATGCAGACTTGAGAATCATTTGTCTTGAGAGATTGGACACAAATGTTTCACACCATGGATTAGCCCCCACTTTTTGATCATGCACATTTCTTGGTAAGACCTTAGCATGAGGCTCATTTGACGGTAAGCCCTCAACATGACGCACTCCCATCTACATCAGCACAATCTGATTCCAGTGATGTACAACCATCACATTCATGCATGGATCCGACTCCAACACCAAGTGCAAATACATAGCAAGAGTTTAGTTATGATAGTGTAGATTTCCAGCAGGTAAGTCCTCAATATGAGGCTCTCACATCTCCAATCGCATGCAAAGATTCATGTCATAGTGCATTAAGCTCTTCGTGTGATTTTGTTCTAGCATCCATCACATAGTACAACCTGGGAAACCTCAGTGTTTCAGCATGCACTTATAGCTATTGTATGTAGTCCTTACTTGATACAAATTAGTGGTTGGATCTAGGACTTCATATCAGTCCCTTCATTAGTATTTGGCACCTCATTCACCTCAGATATATCTTATGCACTTTTAGTGATATTCCAGGCTTCTAGGCCTTTACAAAGTCAACTCCACCTTGATCCTACGATAGATGCTACATCCCATACCAATGGATGTTTAGCCATGCACACATGAAATCACCTTCAGCTCATGATAGTTGAGCATATAGGTTTGACAGGTTGCCGTACCTTGTCAATTTTACGGTCCTCTTCATTAGTAAAGCAGTGTATTATACATGCACCTTCAGTCCCAAATTTTCACCCCCTAGATCACTCTGTCCACACTAGCTATGTAGTCTTCTATGATCTTGCATCATATGACAGAGATTACTCTACTCCAGCATACCTCTGACATTGTTGTCAGTTCTTTTGGATTGGTGACACTCTTGTATGTCATTACCTATCGAATCACATCTTCATGGCTACACCAACTAGTTTCACATCTAGATGCCTCTTCTATAGAGCAACTGCATAGTCCACAATGACACATGACATGTTCAGCTTTGAGATGTTTGGCATGCAACCATTCACACCATTCTTCACAAAGTCATCTTTTGATCAACCAGTCTTTGATCTAGGCAGGCATCTTATTTTTTGGCTTTCCTTTCTCTACCCTTCGACATATTTTCTAGGTTTAATTCCCAAAGTCAAAGGATGAACTACAACTTAAGAGGGGGAAATGCACATTATATATAGGATCATAAGTTGTAATCATTGTATAGGCTTTCGCTACATAGTCACTGTGCTCACATATGCACATACTACTCTGATTCTTTTTCATTTTCTTTTTTAGTTTTGGATGCTATCATATGCACTCAACAAAATTCACAAAAAGACCTTGTACATGCACCCTCTACTTACCCAATGCAATTTAAAATGGGGTGTTGAGGATGGTATAAATTGCACCATACCTTAAGGGCATTAGGGGAAAACCCTAACCCTAAGGGGTTCTCATGTATATATTCATGTTTTTGATCAATACAACATATGTACAGGTAGCTATATCGTGTGCACTCCTCTCTCTCTCTCACTTCCCACTTTATCAGCCCTCTTAGTGCTGTCCAATGCATCAAGAGGATGGAGAACATTTCTCATTTGTAGCATCACATGTCCCTTAATCATACCTTTTTTATGATCCCCTTGACCTCAATTTGTAGAATTTTGTGCTAGTTATGGTACATCATCATATAGTACATGATGGAGCTTCATTGAATTATCCAATGAAGTATTCAGTCATTCTTTAGTTGACGCCTTTGATGGTCTACTCTACAAATATGTGGCATGGACTAAAATATTCATTAGATGATGTTTTATTCTATGGGTTTGCAACCCGATTGATTAGTCCTAAAATTGGTGTATAAGATAGAAAAGTCCTCATTGCACTTTTAGTTTGCACCATTGTGGAATCGATGGATTCTCATCCAACCACTATGAGTATCAATGTGTTGGAGTTCCAACTACTCCAACTTGAAAGAGTTTGATCCTCGAATCTGTGGACCATCTCCAACCACGCACTTAGGGCTAAAGATAGTTAGACCTAGATTTAGGACATAGAGTGTTATCTTGGCATCACATAAATGGGATGATAGCATTTATGAAGGTGGATGTGAATATTGACATAGAAGTTGGGAGGATTCCCAGTTATATCATTGTATGCCCTTTTTCATTTTCTCATGATGATCGATGCCCAATTTGGGGATCGGGGATCTTGTATGTGATTCACTTTTCCATCTAAACTATAGTTGTATGTTTTCTTGCTACGATGTGAGTTGTACATTAATCTTTCCCATTAAGGGATGTCTCCCCCCCGCGACACACCCCATTAAGGGGTGGTATCTTCCCGATTAAGGGGTATCTCCCCTTGAAACATCTTGAGTGAAGGAAATGAGTTTAAATGCCAAAATTGTGTAGTGGACAAGTCAGCGAGACGATATGTCCTTTCACTTAGAGAATTCAATCTTTTGTTAGAAACTTGCATGTCGACATCCTCCATATATAGAAATTCAATCTGTTAGAGGTGTTGCAACCCATACTCTTTCAAGTAATAATACTCAAGTATGGGGCAAGTCAAAAGGATCACGCTTCTTCCATGCCTAATGAACTTCTTAAGGAATACTAGCCAATCCTAAAATGTGAAAGTCTTTAAGCATGTGGTGATGGAGATTCTTCCCCCTCAAACTAATCCAGCTTTGCAAATCATATTGCCAAACTAGAATTGGGCTGGTTGGCTATCCAAACTTTGACTTAGAAAGCATTGAATGAATGAAAAACATCTCATTAGAAGTAGAAAAAAATGTTTATCCATTGACTTTGATGTTGATCCCACAAGTTGAGCTCAAAGCTAATTCCACAATTCAAGCCATAAAAATATCCCTCTATGAGGATTACCAAAAGGCGAGCGACAAAAAGTGAGCGAGCCAAAAAAAGCGAGCAATAAAAAACAATAAAAGATTTATAAATCCCCCATTTCAGTAGTAAAAAATAATAACTTATTCAAAAGTCCATATGTTTCCTCAATGCTAAAAGGTTAAATATGCATATAACTTTCTGAGCCACTAACACTAATTTCACATCATCCATGAGATAGTTTGTATGTTCAATTTCCAATTCATTGTTTGTATTAAAGACAAACCCTAGAGTAACTGCAATCAAGTTCTCTCTTTCCACTAGAGTAATTGAGATCATCAATGCAACCTTCCACACAGGTGGGGTGCTTCCAAGGACTCCTTGCATATATGTAGATATTTTAAAATATAAACACATACATGGGTTCAACCATTTACATGACAAAATGTAAATTGCAAGAATAGGGGTAATTTTTAATACATGCTTGCTTGCACATGCTTTATGGGTTCATGAAGAGTGATCCCCAAAGTGCAATTAAAAGGTAGAGGATTTTTAAATTTGTTTTTTTTTTGGCCAAAATAGACAGTGTCTTCTCGCTCCCCATTATGGGAAACCTTGCTTTAAACAAAAATTGGACAGAATTTCAGAAAATTCATATTCTGATGCACACAATTTTTTTAGATGGTGCAAAAAGGCATGATATTGATCTAAATCATGCCTTGCCATTTGATTTGATATGTAACATTATGCCATTTATATTTGACAATAAAAAGATGTAGGGATGTTAAAAACTCATCTTTTGGGCCAAAAAAATCATATGTTGACATCTTGCAAAAATACAGGGATGTGAAAATGTCCTCTTTTGGGCCAAAACATGGAGCGCTCCCTGTTTTGGCCCAAAAGAGGACATTTTCACATCCTTGTATCTTTTGATTTACAAATCCAAATAGGGTCATGTTACATATCAAATCAAATAGCAAGGCGTACTTTAGATGATTATCATGTCTTTGTGCATCATCTAGTAAAATTTAATGCACCAAAATATGAATTTGTGGTTAATTTGTTGCATTGGTTAGATAAGTAGGAGGTAAGAATAAATCATTGGGGAAGGATATTTTTCCAGTAACAAAGAAACATGGGTTTCATTCCAAGAGTGAACAAAGTTAAAAAAGCTAAGCATTTACATATGCATGGAATCTAGACTAATATATAAATTACATTAAGTTGCTATTTTATAAATCCCCTCATGCACACAAACAACATGTAAGTCCCCCCACTAAAAAATACCCCTCAATGCACAAAAGTGGTATGTTACATGTTTATGAGTGACCCACCAGGATAATTGCCAAACCCAAATGGGGTCATGTTACA
This sequence comes from Dipteris shenzhenensis, assembly GCF_047967505.1. Classification (NCBI taxonomy): domain Eukaryota; kingdom Viridiplantae; phylum Streptophyta; class Polypodiopsida; order Gleicheniales; family Dipteridaceae; genus Dipteris; species Dipteris shenzhenensis. The sequence continues at coordinate 27,268,445 of NC_141623.1, forward strand.
ATAGTCCTTAACTTTAGACTACTCAATTTCAAGAAATGTGAGACATAACCACTCTTTTGAATACTTTATAGTTCAAGAAATTATTTTATAAAAAACTCAGATTCTTTCTTTGCTTGCTTGATTTTCCAATCACTTCAACTAATTGTCGCTCGCTTTTTTGGGCTTGCTCGCTTTTTCTCGCTCGCTCTATTGATTGCCTCTCCCTCTACCATTGAGCTACTTGAATAAGCAAGGACTAATCTATACTAGAACAATGTTATTAATGAAGGGGTTCCTACTAAGCTAGATGTTGAGGCCCAAGTGTCCATCTCTGCTGGGCCACTAGTAGATTGGTGCCACTGATAGTCACCTAAAACTCTCTTGAAAAAATTAATTAACTTAGTTAAGATATCGAAGTGATGAATCCTGATCAAAAAACAAGAAGAAGGAGTTCCTGCCATTGGGTATTCCCTCTACTAAAGCCCACATTTGTGAAGAATGTAGCTTGGTTATCCATTTGCAACAATAGTGATTGCATTTATCCTAGAAGGCATCCAAACCAAGCCCTCCTAGATCCTCTAGTGTGGTAGCATACTCCCATGGAAAAGTATGCCATTGATCCTTGGATAGCAATTCTTTGGATAGTTTGTTAGCCATTGAAAGGTTGTTGTGAGAGAATGGCAGCACAATTGAGATGTAAACCATAGTTGGTGCCAATATATGTTTCAAGAAAATGATCCCCCCAAGAATGAAAATTTTTAACCTCACCATTTATGGAATTTCCCCTTGATTTTTTGAATATATAACATTCAAGTCTTTGCTTCATGGTAACTCCACAGCCAGGTATCTAAATAGTATCCCAAACATGATTAATTTAAACCCAAACAAGGTAAGTCACTCCACTAGGGGTTCCCAATCTAGCCACAACACTGTAGGTTAGAGGAATTGATTTGGGATTCCAAGAGCTTTTCAATTTTGGACCGATTGGTAATTAGGACATTGGTGCTATCATTCGGCAAAAATTATGATGAGAATTGCAAATCATTGGGCATCATCAAGCCTCATAGAGAACCTCTACACACATGAAAGTCAAGTTGCAAGAGAAGTGGTCTTGTGACAATAGAACAATAAAAGAGGGAAACCTTGCATATAAACCTCCGCAAGGGAGAGCTATCATGAAAGTAGCCATTAATGGAGAGTGTCAAATGGGTGTTAGAGAATAACCTTTCTATCATTCTATAAAAGCCTCAACCAAACCCTATCTTAGGCATCACCTTTAGCATAAACAACCAACTAACTTAGTTGCCGCCGTAGGACTTTTCCATCTCAAGATTGACTAGAAGGAAAGTGATTTTGGGAAGCGCAATGTCAATCGCCAGCAAGATGTTGAGGATATCCTTGTGAATATTCCAATCATGAACGGACCAATACTATCAAGTATGAAGCATTTTGGTGCGAATGAACTTCACTCAAAGTGCCATAGCTTTAGCCAATATTTTGCAAGCTCTATTTAGGGTAAAGGGGCTACTAAAACAAAAATCTTCTTATGGGACGTGAGGCTTACCCTTCTCAAGATATAAATTTATTCATTCTTGATGATGAAAGTCATCATCATGAAGATATATCCCCTCTTGATCTCATAATACTTGATGCAAAGGTTATTGGAACCCTTTCTTTTGCCAAATGATGTGCTTGCTAATGTTCTTTACTGGTTCTTTTTTAGCATTGATTGTTGATGAAGTTTCTTAAGTGATCCCAAAGCTTGTTGATATTTGATAGACAAAATAGATTAATCCTATCCTCTGGCGTCCATATTTCACTCTACAACAAAAATAGATTAATCCTATCCTCTAGCATCCTTACTTCCCTCTACAACAAAAATTGGTCAAGATTGCCATAATTAGAAAAGATTGTTGCTCACTCTACTTTGAAAGTTGGGTAAGACCAGTGTTCACCAAAAACGAAGGTTTAATCTCAAATAAATTGTTAAATCTAGAAGGAAAACTTGAAACTTTAGGAGAGAAGGTTTTTTAATTTGTACTTTCGAGGCAATTTTAGTTATATTTTAGTGAAAAAACTTACCAAAACTTGAAAAAATCTTGTAAATTTTGAAGCGCAAGGTTTTTGTACTGGTACCCAAAAATGTTTGGGGAACATCAGGTAAGACCAAATTTGCAATGCATAAGTTTGCTGCTACATCCTCTAATGAACTACAACTAGGACACCACAATTCTTGAATCCTAGAATTATTGACAAACTGGGTAGAGATAACTCAAGAAGAAAAGGGAAATGAACCCATTTAACTATAGTGTCAAACACACCTCCAAAGTTCCACCGTCAAGTGGCAATGCTTGGAGGGAGCATAAATATTCACACTATTCAAATATCCCAATGCCAAATATAGCTCTCTTGCACATTCCAAGATATAATAGAAAAAAACTCATAGAAAATATACTACAACTTGTGTGGGGGTTAAAGGCCATTGTACCTTAACCCCAGTTATGTACAATACTCAAACACATATATATATGGATGACATAGAAGATTAGGGTGCTCTGCACCCACCAAAACTTGTGTAGCTCTCTCTTCTGGCTCTCCCTCTCTCTCACCTTGTTCCATTCCGCTTCCATTGTTGAGATCTCTCAACTGGTATCAGAGCGTGGGTGTTCAAGCTAAGCTCGAGTGTGAGCCTGAAGCTTGAAGTATAGACTGGCTCTTACTCCATCCTTGAATGAGATTTTGGAGTTCCAATAGAAGAGAGGTATTTGCAGATTGTCTTGCTGAGTCCGATTAGAGAGACACTAAGTAACTAGCTACTCAGATTGTCTTATTGAGTCCGATTCTGCATTGACGCCCATGTTTTGAGGCATCCTAGGTTCCATTTTCACTATCGGTCATTGTTGTGGGGCTGTGATTTTTTGGATATACCTTATGCAGATCACTTTGGTTGTAGTCTGAGCCATGTGTGCGTTCACTCGTGGTTTGTATTGGGTTGTAGTGGATGCTTTACACGCCATTTGGATGCATTGCGATCCTTGTTGGATGCACCGATAGGCCCAGGTTGCCTTGTGGGATGCTTTATTGATGGACGTGTATCACACAGATGCTATTTTATGCTGACGGACAGCTTTGACACACTGCAGTTGATGCACTCATAGTGCTAATCTCTCTTGGATGAGACATTATTGATGCTTATGCCCATGGATGGTGTTTATGCTTGAGGCATTTGGCTCTTATTGGCAGGGGGTTTGCCATGGTTTTGTCATTGCAGGTTAACATTTTCTTTTGGGCCAGATTTCCTCATATGGATGCATAGTATATGCACATGAGTCAGATGCATTTTGATGCTTTGAGCCTTGAGTTTTGGTACACTATCCTTCATTAAGGCAGACATATTTGGGTGCACCTAGTATTTGGTGTGATTTCTCTCTTGTAGGTACTAGCATTTGGGATTTTGTTTCATTTGCATCATGGCATCCTCTTCCATGTCTAAAAAGGATGCATTTTGTGCCCAAAAAATAATTGCAACACACAGACAATAGAGCACTAAAGGCAAGCAAAACAATGATAGAATACATAATGGGAGAGATGACTCCTAAGTACTACACATTGTAGGAGTTACATCAACACCACCCTACAACCACTAAGTGGAAGAAACTTCTACAAATAAGTATAGATAAGGGAGGCCTCCAACAAGTGACACATGGCATTGGATATGACTCACCTTATTTGACATATCAGCTCTTCACCAACTAGCATCCAAGCATTCCATGTCATCAAGATTAGAGTGACCCTCGATAGAGGTTAAACCCAAGGATAAAGGTTAAACCTGCCTAAGGTTAGTGCCACATCAACAAAGGAATATAGAGACATGCAGGTCTCAAAACTTTATTTCTCACTTTCACATTCATGGAGATTATGAGTAGAGTATTGTATTTGAAAAACCATTCTCTTTTGCGAGATTTGGAGGCCAAAACCCTTAAAATATTTTCCTAATGCACACATATAGGTGTGCCTTTCTTGCATTGCATTTGCACACCTAGAGGTGCATCATTGGTTTGCTATGTAAAATGTGCTAATGTAGTGGTGCAGTTGCAGCTCAGGCAAATTGGGTGTTTGCCCACTTGAGTTGACTGCCCATGTTTGATTCCATTGGAAAGACCTTTGTTGCCTACTAGTCTAGACCACAATTGGTTGTGCCTCTTAGATGGGTATGTGCATTGGGGTGTGTGTGTGGGTGGAATAAAGGCTCTAAGGGGACTTTAGAGGACTTCCTCACGTTTAGGCTAGACCTGGAATACCAATAGGTGGGCTGCTGAAGCTGGCAACTTACCGTAGTAGTGGAGAAGCCCATGCACTCATCAGCAGTAGCTAAGGTTGCACCTGCTTCCATTTTCAATCCATATCTAAGCCATACTCAAAGTGAAGACTTAAATGCAGGAATGACAACTAGTGATTTGCTCTTCTAGTCTAGCATTGAGGAATTCTTCAAAACAATCGCCAGAGATTCCTGCTTAGCTAGCCTTTCCTTTGCACGAGGATGTAAAGATTTCCTGCAAGTAGTGCTGTACTAGTCGAAGTGGGGAGGCCCTCTTATCATATTGGAGAGACTTAGAGCGCTTTCCCATGGTAGCATATATGCTGTCTTGTGCTGAGTTTCCCCAATGGTCAAGGGCCTGTTCAAGCTGGCTTTTATGCCATGCTCAACAATTTTGGAAGGAAAGGTCCTCGTTTTTTCGAAGGCCTCAACTCCTTGCAAAGGCTGTGTCTTCTATTGGCTGTCCATGGTGGTAGAGCTTTGAAAGGCCTGGGTGGAGAGGGCCATACTTGTGTCTCCAAGGGGGCATGGATTTGCCAACTATTTTGAGGGGGGATTGACGTGGGCGGAGGCATCATAAGGAAGCTAGAATCCAAAAAGTTCTTCTTGTTGTTTTTGCGAGTGAGTGTTCTAGAATCCAAAAAGTGCCAACCTTCATGAAATGAGTTATAACTGATAAGGCTGTTTACACACCGCCAAAGGGTGCCCAAAGTGTGGGCACCCAAAAACATTCATGGCGGGTTGGAATGGGCACCCCCCATTACACACCGACTGCCCATTGTGAGATCATTAAAAAATGGGTGCCCACAGATGGGCACCCCTTTTACACACCGCCCAAGTACAAACCCCTTTTGTAAAAATGAGAGCTCGGATGGGTGTGGAGCTAGGGGACCCAAATCGTGATGGTGATTGGCTAAATCTAGCCCTGCCCATCGATGGGCAGCCAAGCTTGGCAGCCCAAGGAAGGCCTTTCTCAAGGCATGACATGGACTCCACATCGGATTAAAAGGTATAAGCTTGGGCACTGTATGTGTAAAGAGGTGCCCACCCAAACCTCAAATGGTGGCTTTCTATTGGTCCAAACGGTCGCCCAACTTTGGGCACCCTTTGGTGTGTAAAGGGCCTAAGGTGGAAGAAACAAGAAAAAGTTTAGATTCAATTCATTGAAATAATTTTAGAATTTTTCTTTGGTGTCAGGGAACATGATATAACAAGATGAATCTCATTCATGTGGCCTACCCCGAGATGGTGCATGAAAAAGAGGGAGAAAATTTGAATAGCGTTCTTGAATCTTGCATGTTTGCACAAGAGTCAACTCCTCTGATTTCATATTTATGAAGGAAACCAACTATTGCAAGCTCACTCCTGTAGCCAACTAGTAGCTGTGCAAATGCAAGCTTCTCAAAGAATGTAGTTCTGTGTAATTTCCACCAAATCTTCATTGCTCAAATCAAGTGGAGGCCTCAAAATCGAGAGCTTCTAATGCTTGGCATCTACGCAAGACATGCCGAAGCCCATCATGTACTATTAGACATTTAAAATCAGGACAATGCTTTGAAATTAAGAGTAAAGCACCTCCACAAATATTGTGGCTCGTATGTATATGAATTTCTTCCATTGGTCAATGCTCCGAAATTAAGAGTAAAATCCCTCCATAAATACTTTCTGCTCCTACGTATATGAATTTCTCAAATGCAAGCAATAATCTACAAAGGAGGACATATTTATATCTCCCATACCTTCACAACTCAATAGCTCAAGTTTCCTAAGCTAACGGCAACTGTGCCAAAGCCACAGATAGAAGACCTTATTCCGACTAAGATAAGACTTTCTAATTGCAATGAACCGTATGCTATGCCCTATAATTCAAATGTTGATCCGCTCCAGAAAAGTCTAGCGGCAGTTAATTTCTTTTGCAATGAATCGGCTTTACATGGCATTTTCGGTCACCTAACAGTGAACGGGAATGGCCTCTAATAGCCCCTTAGACTGGTTTTGCTCAGCTTGTAGCACTGTTTACGACTTCATATTTGACACTCTTGCTCGCAATAATGTGCTCAGCTACCCACAATCACTTACATCATCGTGCGCTACACATAGTGTAATCTCAACATCGTGACGCTCAGCCCCGACCCATTTGCTAATCCTGGTGTACTTGATTAAATATGTAGCTTCTCCTTGGTGATAGTACCATGCATGGAAGAAGGCTCACTCTCTTGCTGCCCATAATTATGCTACTACAGCATGGCAGGGTAGCTTTGCTACTGCCTAATGCCTCTCTCTATTGAGGACATTTCTTGGTTCGTCTCATCTTCTTGCTCGCTAGCTTGCCTTTGCAGCTCCACATATTTTGTCTTGTAGCCTTTCCCCCCCATATCCTTTCTTGAGGTAATCCTCCTTCGAATCGTACTCCGTGTAGGGAGACTGCGAATTAGCTTCATCAAGGCCTTCCTCTCCCTGCTGTTGCTTCAATTTGTTGACCTCGTCTTCACCACCAAACTTAGTTGTGCTCATCTACTCTTTGCAACCCTTGCTATTAATCGAAGCAAGCATCCCAGTTTGCTCTTGACCACCCTTGCCAAAAGTATCGGATTTCTTTGAGCTGTTGTACTCCAAGCTGCGCGAAATGACCTCCTCGTTCGGCTTGATCTCACCCATCTCAACCGGTCCTTGCCCAACTGTCTTGTCATTCTTCTCAAGTGCAGAATTCTCCTTTGAGCCAAGATTGAAGTAATGATAGGTTTTTGCCATAGGAATCAGGATAATAATTCAAGCATGCGTCTATTGAGATATTCTCTTTGTCCTTAGGTGCTGAATCATCATGCGACTCTTTGAAGACCATGTCACTGCAACTAGAGTCACGCTCATTCTGTTAGCCCTCGTCCGCTGCAATAATGTTTCCATCCTTGAATGGCAAGAAACGTCTCATACCCGTATGGCTAGGGACTAAGGGCATCTCTTGGGCCCTGACATTTCCCCCCCCTTGAACTAAGGATCTTCGCCTAAACAACATTTTCTGGAACATTATCATCCTTGTTCTTTGTGTAGCCCTCGACACTAGGAACATGGGAGCCAACATCAGTGGATACCTTCTCATTGTCGTATTCCTAGGGACTCATCAAACTAGAACCTTACGGAGAAACCTTTCTGCTACACAGGAGGATCAATGTTTATTCCTCCAACTAGTTCTTCGCTGCTGTAAGTCGCATTCTCCGACTTTCCACTATAGATATTGTAACCCTCCCCCTGGACCTTAGGCTCTTCGATTCCTTCATGCTCACGATCTAAATCAGAAATTCTCATATACTTGAGCTCCTGGCTGACCTCTTCAAGGTTGCGATCCTGGTCTTCTCCATGGCATTGAGCCATGTAGCTAAGGAGAAAGACTTTCAGTGTGGGATTGAAAGACGAAAGCAGCAGTAATCTGTAGATTACAAATAGTTGGCCGACTAAGGGAGGCTGAAGTTTAAGAAAGATGAGTTCGCTTGCTAAGGGGGATATCAAGAAGATTAATAGCTGTCGACAGTAAGGAAAAAACTACAAACTGTGGTTCGAGTGACATTAGGCAGGGAATGGCTATGAAGAGGTAGAATTACAGTGCCATCAAACACAGGCCAGCATCATGAACACAAACTTCAAAATCCCTGGATGTGCTCACTAAAGCCAAACTTCCTGCCATGCACATTATCGCTCCCTGCAATGCACATTAGCTCAATCTCTAAACATAGAGAAGAGAACTTGGCTTTGGATTGCCTTCGACATTCATTGGGTGCAACACGTGCACCAATCATGCATTTCTCAACAAACAAAGCAATGAAACTATTCTGAGTGTAGGTGCAAGAAATCCTAAAGCTCTGGTCATACAAGGTACGCAGCCAACATTCAAAACTTGCCTAGCCCTGCAGGGAATTACACTTGATGCGTGTCCACTTCAAGGTGAGTAACTTGTACAAAACAAATTTGTTTGAATAAAATCTTCTCTTTATCAAAGGTGACTTGAACTACCAAGTTTGGGCTCCGTTGGTGACCTGTGTGACCAACGGGAGCTGCTGAAGGAGCCGGGGGTACTATAGCTGCCATGGGATCTTAGTAAGAGCTCCACATTTTTAAGTGACTATTGTCACTAATCACTTTGTTAAGGGTTTTTTTTGGGCTCTAACATTCATTACCCTATGATTGGAGTACAAGTGGAGGAGTCACAAGCCAACCTCTTCATCAACATAAGCTTCATACCTCAACACCAAGCATCTTTCAAGTTCTCACTTCCGGCAAGCTTGCCTCAAGGATGCCTATTAGCACCAAAGGTGTACTTATACACCATTTCTTCTTGATTGCTGATCAAGGTGGTGTCCTTTGACACTCCAGAGGAGCTCTACATTGACACATTGAGGCGGGGGAACATTCCATAAGTGCTTTTAGCCAATAGTTAACTATCTCCTTCATCCTTACCCTTCCATTGTGTTGTATGGATATGTGCTTGTCTATAAGCACATAGTCTCTCCTTGTTGAGCTTTGTGAGTTAAGTTTGCTTCTCTATACAGCTCATCAACATGCCATATTCATATACCATTGATACTGTATCTTATCTCCTTATCCATTTTCTCAGTAGTCTTAAGTGTTTCCGCTGTGTTGTGTTGCTTGTAAAGGATTAGACACTACCCTTGCCAATAAGCAAGATGTAAGATCTCCCTAATGGCAAAGGACAAGAATAATGTGGAGATTGAGAAATTCAATGGTGTGGGCTTCCATTCATGGCAAGTAATCATCAAGTACAAGCTTATGTCCAAAGGCTTGTGGCCCTTCAAAATGGGCACAAGGCAGCTTGACCTCACGAACCCCGAGGATGTTGAGGATGATGTACAAGCTCAAGCCATCATCATGCTGCACCTAGACAAGTCCCTAATCTATCATGTGGACTGGCTTCCTACGTCCAAAGCCATATGGGACCAATTGAACAAGTTGTATGACTCCCATGGTGAGAGCTCCAAAATGACTCTTAGGAGGAGCTTTTGAGCCTTAAGCTCAAGGAAGATGAGGACATGGGAGCTTTCATAGCCAAAATGAGGAGTCTCATGATGTAGCTTGCATCTATTAAAGCACCAATAAATGAGGATGATGCCATAGTTATATTGATTAACACTAGTCTTGTACCATTATGAGACACTTAAATGTCCTTTTTTAGGGTTGCAAGAAAATTAAGTATAGTGTGATGTGAGAGTAAATTATAATTTCCTTTTTGGCCTCTGGTTGGCATGCCCTTTGGGTAGCCTTAGCATTGATTCATTTTGTGCAAAGTAGAAATTCCCTATTTTTGGTATAGTCAATGTGCACCTAATCAAGCTCATAGTGCCTAATGATGGTGATTAGTGCTTAAACATGGCTTGACGATCAGAGTGGGCTCTGATACCATATGATTAAACTCATCATGGCATGAAGAGCTTGTGTGTGCATGTGCAAGAGACAATGACACCGCAACTCACAAGATAGAGATCTTGTATATAAAGTTGCATAAACAATACAACTAGAGTGCTCACTCTCACACCATGAGAGAGCCTCTATATGGTGCTTATATAGGCATAGAGCTAAGTACCACCAAGCCGATGGGTAGGTGGTTGGTAGGTAGCCTCTACTAGAGCTTGTACCCACTCTTCTCCTATCCCTTGTATATGTAGTCATCTTTCATAACACCATACATGCTCATGGATATCGACAGTGAGCCCCCAGGGGAGGATTACCAGAATTCGAGCGAGGCAATGGTTTGAGCAAAGACTTTCATAAAATTTGACATTCTAGTGTGATGATTTATGTTCAAAAAGTATCATGCATTGCTTACTTTTACAATTGTTGTCCTACCCATGATATTGTGAGTAATCAATTCTCTTACATACAAACAACAATTTCTAAAAATGTTTGGCTATGTTTTGCAAAGGTCAAGGAAGAAGGAGGGGTGGAAGAAAGGGGTCAAAGCATGTGTTTTTCTTGTGCAATTTCCATTTTCAAGGAAAAAAATAGTGGGAGGAGGAGCCTCCGAAGAGGCCGCGATATCGCGGCCTCTTGTGAGGCTCCTCCTGCCAATTTTATTTGGGCCATAACTTGGTCAATCTGACTCCAAATATGGTCATGTTTGTAGTCACAATGATCGGAAAGATATGAATGAATCCATTTATCATGCTAAAGTGCCAAAATTGTAGAACTTTAGAAAGTTTGTACTTATCTTTGTTTCATTAGAGCTAGACTTATCAAACTCTATATTTTCTTATGACCATGGATTTTTCTCATATATAGTTCAGGTCCGTGGTTTCCTCCCTTCATCCCAGAGGTGTATACATGGTCATGTACATATGAAGGTGATCTATATTTAGTTAGCATCATGGTCATAAGGTGATCAATAATTTATTAGCTCCATAGATTTAACATTTTATTCATATGATCATTTCATGTACAAAATGGATCAAAATCGTATGGGTAGCATAAAAAGATACAAATAGCTATTTGTGATGGGTTTTCCTAGGAGGAGCTTCTATATCATGGGTGGGACTATTGTTGTTTGTATGTAACTCCACAAGATAAAGAAACCCCTTCAACTCATGTGCTACCTTACATAATTTTGAGTGCCCACCTCCAAGTGTAGACATTGCAACATTTCCCCTTTTGTATCCATTGAACAATTGCTAACTTGCATGCATTTATTATTTATCAAATTATAGGTTTTCTCTTTATATGTTGTCAAGAATTTTCCCTTTGGTATTCATTGAATTATTTGGTGACTTTCATGGATTTATGAGTTATCCAATAGCAAGTTTTATCTTTGTAAAAATAAGTTAAAAAATTCTCTGATAGTGTCATGTAGATTCAACCATTTTTAGTAAAACAATTATTGCTACTATAGGTTTAGACAAAGTTCCTCAAAAGCATCGCTCAAACTATGGGCTTGCTCGAACGTAGTCGCTCGATGTTTTGACTTACCCCAACCCAGGGTAATGCCTACTCTTATGTCATAGGTGTCCATATTCCAAGCATTGAGTTTGCCCCACAAGCCCGACCCATGCATTTGGCTCAAGCATACCCCTGAAGCTAACAATGTTGTGGCACTTGTCAAGCTAGAAAATGATGGCCAGTCCTTGTCTCAAGTCACTGATCCGGTGTTTTTGGAGAAGTACAAATTCTTCCATGCCATCCTCTACGGATAAGGCAATAGACACAAGCAACTCGGCTTCCACAAAATTATCTCAAAGACATCATAAAAAATAGAGCAAGCACTCAAAACTACAACAAATTCTAGAGGTCTGTGGTAGAAGATATTGTTAAGGCATTGCAGGCACATAGACCTCTACCCCCTCTTCATATTGACCCTATCCTAAGTAAGTTCATCAATTTTTATCTTCAAAATAGGAATTGCATAGAGCCTCTTGCAATCATGAATGACTTTCTTTGGCAAGTAGCATAGCCAGCGCCCGCATCTACTCCAAGGCCTACATGACCATCATCAAGAAGAACAAGAACAAGATATCTAGGATACACAACAAGCAACTAGCGCTCAGTCTAAACCACAACCTGGTTAGCAAAGATCTCTTGTCAGTGATCCCATCAAAGAGGAATAGTTCCAACAAGCGCTAAAGTAATCTAAGAATTTCTATGACTTGAAAACATCATCAACGGCACTCAACAAAGTCATAGGTGAATCCTCTTCTGCCACCGAAAAGAATTCTCTACCTATGAGCACTACTACTAGCTCACTCCCAACCCCCTCTTCCACAATCACTACTACTGTATCTGTCCCTTCCCCTACTATTGCAAATAGCCCCATTGCTACTCTTGTCTCCGTAGATAGATCTCCAACCCCATCTCTATCCACAAACCCAAGCCCCACACCACCCTCGCCTCTTCCCTTGTAATTTTTCCCACTAATGTGTCCAACCCACAAACTCTTACACCGCCTATTTCCACTCTTCATATACCTAGTCCTATCACCATGCGTCCCCAGGTAGTAACATCCATCCTCCTACCACCATAAACCTCACACTACAAGCGGTTGTTTTTTATCTTGTGTCATCCATCTAGAAAGAGAAAATCCTGGCATTTTTTCCTCCCCCACCCCCATTCCCACCAACTCACACACCAACAGTTGTCCATTCCAAAGCCATCTTCTATGTCCGTTCTCCCTTTTCTCACTTATCCAGGAGACAAGCCAAAAATTAGACACCCTCATTGCAGCCCATGAAGCTCCTCCACCCATCATCCTGACAAAAAGAAAGGCCCTTGAACCACCTCTCCAGTCATGGCTCCTACCAAGGACAAAGAAGAAATCCACACCCCAAAGACAAAGAAGTTGCAAGCTGACATTGATGCCATCAAACAAGAACTTGAAGTCATGGTAGCCCGTCGGCTAGAATCTGCAAAGAAGAAGGACGTTAAGCTCATGTCCAGGATCATGGAGGTGGAACAAAGAGCTAAGTAGCCAAGGACCAAGATAGAGACTTGATAGACATAGTGCAACAACAAGCTACTATCATCATGAAACAAGAGACCAAATTTTAGTAGCACAAAGAGCGTTAGATGTACCAGGCATAAAGCAAGTAGAGAAGTATGTACCACCACACACAAGATAGGACAAGAGACATGTACCACAATTGAGGAGGTTAGGGGGAGTCAGTTATCCCATTGATAGACTAACTTACAATAGATACATGAATATGCATTATGCATATATGGTTTATGGGATGCAGCATGAGGAACCTATGTGTTTTCAAAATGCGGTTGGAAAGCCCAAATGGGAGGCAGCCATGGATGAGGAAATGGATACGTTGGTACGCATACACAATAAGATGTGGTAACTAGTGCCATTACCATCAAGGAAGAAATCCATTGTGTGGTGAAAGTGGATGTACAAAGTCAAATGTAAGTCAAATGGCATTTTGGAAAGGTATAAAGCAAGGTTGGTTGCTAAGGGTTACGCACAGACGCATGAACTTGACTATGATGAGGCATTCAATCCAGTTGCAAAGATGACTACCGTCAAAACTATGATTGCATTAGTAGCCATGTATGCCTAAAAATTATGGCAGGTGGATGTCAAGAATGCTTTCTTAAATGGTGATTTATAGGAGGAAGGGTATATGCAACAGTCAGGCAGGTACGTGCACCCACAATACCCTTCTCATGTATGGTGGTTGAAGAAGGCTTTGTATGGTTTGAAGTAGACTCCTCCAGCATGGTGTGAAAGGATCAATAAGTCACTAAAACCCATGAATTTCAGCCAGTCAAATGCATACTATTCTTTGTATGTAAAGCATGTAGATGGAGGGCTGGTAGTTGTGGTCATATATGTGGATGACTTGATTATTACGAGTAGCAATACAGGAAAGATTTCAGCCCTATTGAGGAAACTTTCAAAGGAGTTTGAAATGAAAGACTTGGGAGAGCTTTGGTACTTTCTATGTATTGAGGTCATAGATACACCATATGGCATATGGATGGTGCAGAGGTAGTATGCCTTGGATATGCTAAAGAAGTATGGCATGATAGGTTGTAAGTGAATACATCATTAGATCAAAATGCACATGTGATGGATTATGGGACTATGTCCAAGATGTGATGATGTATAGGAAGATTGTGAGAAGTCTCATCTATTTGATGATTACATGCCCTGACTTGAGCTATACAGTAGGGGTGATCAATTAGTTTATGCAATAGGCCTATAAGGGTCATCTTGATGTAGTGAGACACATTCTTTGTTATGTGAAGAAAGTGCAAAAGAGTGGTGCTCAAAAGAGATGCAGGCCAAGATCGTGTCCAGTGTCACAATACTTGAAGAAAATAGCAAACACCCCTAAGTTTGAATGTGCATGCTACGGGACTTTAACATTCTCCCCAAAACTAAGAAAGGTATTAAGTTTGATACGAGGTTTCCTACAAGAACACTAGATTGCAGAGGATGTGGCAAATGAAGGTGGCGGTCAGCTTTGTATGAACTTTTCAAAGAAAATTAAGAAGGGCAAGGTCCCCATATTCCACGATAACAACATGAAACTAGCTCGTAGGTCAATGTACATAAGCATGCTGAACGACATCGAAACTCCATTGATCTCAATTTGGATTCCATTTGTGCAAATAAGGGACCTATCGTATGAAGGGCAATATGGACTCCATGGAGGTTTTATTAACGCATTTGCAAACATCGATAGGGCTCAACGAGTATTGCCACGATTTCTATCAAATAGTGCCACAGTTTTGGTAGGAATTAAGGGGAAGCTAGAGTACAACCAAAACTACATTAATGGTTTAGTTCAACCCACCTTGACAATACATGCACTAATTGAACTAATTAATATTCTACTTTACAAAGCTAGCAACATCAAGATAAGCCCAATGTGGATCAATCATATATCTGGCTTTAAAGCAGCTCAAAAAATGGAAGAGAATAATCTTGATGGGATGCATTGCATTGCCAAAGAAGATCTACACATTGACACCCTCATGCATGGCATATAAACTAGCCAACACGTGGTAGAGTTTGAGGATAAACTAGTGGTCATCGCTCCTCTGAAGGCTGCTCACCTCTAAGCATCTTCAAAGATAAGCATTGTGAGGAGTTGGCCTTTGTTTATGGACAAATCCATAAACAGGAAATTACACACACATAGACACACTTGCAAAGAATACACATGAATTACTGCCATAATCATATTCATTCCATTGCCATAGACATTGCACAATACAACTACAAGAGGGTGTCAAGAGACACAACCCTCACACACACGCACACCCTTTGATAGCTTACTATGTGAATATGACCTAAAATACTAAGGGTGAGTTACGAGTTCCTATGGTTAACATTTGGCACACCCGGTGGGAGTCAATCTGAAACTGAGAGTCAAATAATCCACACAAGGCTACCATTTATTCCCTAGTTCCTAAAGTCAAAATTTCTAATAGTGCAAATAGACTCTCAAACTTAGTTCCCGCACCAAGTGGAGACTATGCTGAAGAATAGAAAGAAGAGCTTGGTGTAGTACCAAGGTTCAGTCCACCTCAAAACATAGTTTGTCTACAAGAACTATCAAAAAGACTTATTACATTGCATAAAGGAAATGTAGGTTCTCATATGAAAATTACATCAATTCATTTTTGTCCATATGCTAGGGTAGAGAACCCATCAAATAAAGAATGAACCATACATGGTCATACAAAATAAAAAGATAAAACCATGTATCAAGGAGAATGTTGTCACTCCATTGACACGGAGTGACCTCACCACAAACTCCTGCATCTGCTACATGCACATGTACCATTAGTATGCTCAATTGTACCACTCGTACATCATCTCCAAAGAAAGCTACCAAGAAACACAAAAGTGAGTGCTTCAAGACAAAGTACAGCACTACATCTCCATCTTGTATGGGCTCAATGAGTGCCTCCTTTTGTGTCCAGTGGTTTGCATCATCCAGCAAGGTATCAAACCAAGCTGCATCCACCTCTTCAATGGTAGGATCACTGACAAAAGATCTATCATCGCCAAGCAACCTGTCAAACCATTGAAAGTCATCATCATGAGCATAGAATGACTCAATGGGAATCAAACCCATAGAATCCTCTATAATTGTAAATGGGTCTATGTGAGCACATGATTGCTCAATTGTTGCATCTTGTAAAGAAAGACATAAAAGTTATGCAGCTCCAACTTCCTTATGCATCGACAAGCATGAGGAAGGCCTTCAAGATGAATGTGTATCCCATAGGACACACTAACAAGATAGCACACTGGTAAGAGTGGCTATTGGTGTAGAGGAATCTGTCCATCCCAAATATGGACCACTACTAACACCACATAGATGTTCTCTGAGATCACATACACTGGCTCTCTTTCTTGTTGCATGTAAGACTCCACATCAAGAACCTCTCCAAGTGCATACACACTCTCATAACTCACCAATGCATCTGCATGGAAAGTATCACATACATCATCCATGACATACTCCTCATCATATATGAAAGTAGGCTCCATGAATGGATGCAAACATGGCAAGCACCAAGCCCCTCATGTTTTTCAATTGCAACCTCCACACGGATAGCATCAAGCCCCTCGGTTGTGGCACTCCTCTTTATAACATTATCTTCTTCTTTATCAGCACTATCATGCAACACTTGTTCATTGTATGGCAAAGAAATAAGTAGAACATCTATATGTGTTTCTTTATGAAAATACATAAGGAAAGAAACATCACCATAATCCACCACATCAACAAACTCGATGATTAACCCTTCACCATCATGTGTAGCATAAGCCTTCAAAGTTTCAGCCTTCCTCTTCATCATCTTCATCAAGCATAGTAGTAATGAGGCTACCCATCATTATGACCAACTCGTCGAATGAGCCATCATTGTCTTTCTTGGACACTTCATCTCTATACACCTCCGCATAAGTTTCATTAGATGAATCCACATCCTCTTCATATGTTTTCTTTTGACTATGATCACAACACATTGCAAGGAGGAAATACAAGGAATCCACCTTGAACTTTGACTTCTCTACTTCCACTCATCGCACATGAGAATCCACCCATGCAATTTCACTGTCGAACTTCGGCTTGTACATATCTTTGTGTCTGGTAGCAAACTCGGTTGCTTCTTCTCCATATTCCACAGTAACATGTATGTGTCTAGTGGCAAACTCCACTGCCTCTTTTCCAGCTTCCACATCTATAAGTTTGCATGAAATGTCATCATGTACTAGCACTAATGAGTCAAGAAAGGAAAAATACTCTCAAATCACATCATCTCCTACACTCTCCAAGTCCATGGATGTAGGAAGAACTATCTCATTGTGAGAGCTCACATCATCTCGAGGAATTACAACGGAAAGGGAAATCACTAATGACGATATCTCCTAGCTATCTCCGCCATCCTGGCTTCCACTACTACCATCCTCTTCCATGCCCTGTCCCTTGTCCATCTCATAGATCCCATCAATTATGAAACTCACCACTTCAACAAAGGTTACTTTTTTCTTTTTCTTCCATTCCTTTTATCTTCTTCTCTCTCTCTTCCTTCTCTTTTTTTTCTCTCTCTTCCTTGGCTGTGTTGGGATATCTCAAGGTGTATGCCTCAGGCACACCTTATGTTTCTATGTGTGAGTGCTAGAGGCATAGTTAGGTGTCCACAAGCACAGTTAGGTGGTGGAAAAGCCACATAGGATGATTGAGTGAATCTAGGAGCAGATTGAGGAGATGATTGTGGAGCTTTGAGGCCATCAGTGATGTCAGTGACCTTGTATGAGGTGCCTACTTAAGGACCTCTTTCTTCTTCATTCTAAAAGCAAGTATTCTGATTTTGTGTCCACTCTACTCTTTCCTTTCAGTATTCCAACATGGTATCAGAGCCCTTTGATCCCCCTTGAGCCCATTTCTGCCACATCATCATCTTCTTCTTCATCTTCTTCTTCACCATCTCTCCCTCTTCTCCAAAAACTTTGCTTGAGCTTGTTCTCCTTCAATCCTCAACCATTTCCCACACCCTTTCTGCTGTAGATCCCTCTTGTTAGGGCGAACTTTGGGCTGCAAGCAATTGGAGAACAACCCGCGCTGCTGGTCGCCATTACAGAAAAGTCGTCGATTTTCTCTTCTGCGTTTTCTCTGCACCTGCTCTGTCTTTTCTTAATTCCTTCTAGGGCAAGCTTCTACATACCTAGAGCTACCTTGTGCTGAAATCTGAGCAGCAATGGCTGCATATTGAAGCAGAAAACAGAGAAAAACCAGTCGACTTTGTTCAAGAAGGTGAAGGCAACCTGAAGCGTTTTTTCGCCTCTTCTTCCCAGAGGATCTACTGTGGTATACCAGCTTTCTTTTGCCTCAGAAATCCCCCTTTCTTTTGCTTTGAAGAGTGTGCTATGAGCCCTCCAAGTTCAGCTCTCTAGTTTTGACAGTTTTTACATGCTTTTGAAAATGATGCTACATAAAATGCTATTCTAGCATTTCTGGTCTTTTGAAGTTTTTAATAACTTCACTACAAGTGTTGCTTCAGTTTTGTTTTGACTTGCTAGACCTGGTTGTGATTGGAAAGTGGTTATTTCATCCACTTCTATGAAGCATATAAAAGTAGCATCATTGTTTGAAAACTAGTCACTACTATTTGCTACATCAATTGGCTATACTTTGGAAGTATTTCAGTTCTTATTGCCTTGTAAGAGAGATAGACACTACCCACAATACCTGGGTTAGAGCCTCTCATGGCTTGCTTATGCAAAATATGTGAAAAACCAAAACATAAAGCAATGTCTTGTTATGCTACAAAGGATGAAAATGCCAACCTGACTTCCTTGTTGAAGATTGCCAAGACAATGGTTGCCAAAAAGGAAACAAATACAGAGATCTACCCTCTCATGGCACTTTTATTTGACTCCAAGTACAAGAAAAAGATGAAGGTCAGATACCTAAGATATGCTTCTCTACACAACTATGGAGATGACAAGATAATTGTTCTCTTGAAGGATATGACTTTCAGATCCACTTGTTCTATCATAGTACCATCTTATAAGGCACTAGACACTGCCCATGTGGTAAGACCTTGCCTTGACATGGATATTTTGCCTCCACAAGATGAGGCATCCCATGAAGATTATGCATTTTAAATCATCTCTATGTATGCTCCAGATCTCTTTTTTTATGTCAAGGTACTCAGCCTGGATAGTCCTCCAAAATGAATGAAAATAAACTATTGTGTTTTGTGTGTTTTGTAAACACCTCTGGTCACCTTATGATGTAGGCCATGTGTATGTTTTGTTCCATGGTACCTCCTGCAGACATTGTGTGCATGTACATGTAGGGGAGATAACCATTGGAAGGTCTGTTTGTATCCCTTTCTGTTTACCTTACACCCAAGGGAACCCTTGCTAGCATGAGAACCTAGCCATAGATTTATCCTTGACCACCATGAGATGGCATGAGAAACTATGAGACTAGATGTATCCTTGACATAGCCTGAGGCATTTCCTTGAGGGGGGGTTTGTTGGGATATCTCAAGGTGTATGCCTCAGGCACACCTTATGTTTCTATGTGTGAGTGCTAGAGGCACAGTTAGGTGTCCACAAGCACAGTTAGGTGGTGGAAAAGCCACATAGGATGATTGAGTGAATCTAGGAGCAGATTGAGGAGATGATTGTGGAGCTTTGAGGTCATCAGTGATGTCAGTGACCTTGTATGAGGTGCCTACTTAAGGACCTCTTTCTTCTTCATTCTAAAAGCAAGTATTCTGATTTTGTGTCCACTCTACTCTTTCCTTTCAGTATTCCAACAGGCTGTACCATTTGCATGACAAGGCCAACTGTATTCCCCATCTTCTGAAAAATCCTCATATTAGTCCTCCAATGGTCTAGCCTTGCTCCTCAACTTATTGATCTGAGATACTTCCTCCCTTGATCATGTTCTCTATGCCATCTGCATGCTTCCCTCAAGGTTTCTCTAAACTTCTCTTATTTCTCTCCACATTCCCTCATCAGCATACTCTTCAAGCTTCTTTTTAGTGCGGCAAAGCTTGCCTTTCAAGACATTGGCACAATATTCTAACGTATGCCCATATTCCATGCAATACTGGCAATACAAGCAATTGGCCAAACCGATGCTTTGCATCACCGCATTTGCTGCAAAGCTTCACCATTGGAGTGGGGATAGTCCCACTCATCATTGTTCATTCTCATAAAGCTATCGTGGTCACCAAAGTGTTTATGGAGAAATCCATAAACATGAAATTACACACACACACACACACAATTTTTGATTAGTAAATGTATCTCATAGAAACACTTATTTCTTTACACACACACACACACAATCAAGTATACTTCCGCAACTATGAATTATTATTTTCTGTAACCCCCCATGAAATCTCTCCTTTACACTATCTTTTTAATCGACCCACACACCAAGCACACTAATCCTCCCATACCTTCACAAATCCCTTCTCAACCCATGAACTCATTGTTGAGATATCCAGCTCCACTCGTGATATTCCAGGATGACCGTTCTGCATTTATGTCACCGACTTGTTAGCTACAGATGTGGTTGGTACACCGCCCATGAATAATAGCTAGATGATAGCTATCTTTATGTACTCTAGTTAGTGGTTCAGTTAGTATGCCACCTAGGTTAGCTGAGTTTGGTTTGAGACCCACATATAGGTTTCATCTATTCCTTTTGTACTAGGAGGAGAGTTCTTTTGGCCTTCACAACTAAGAAGAGGAAAACTGTTTTCAGCCTCCACCTTTGTGTGTATTCCCCCATTGTGTATGTGAGAAAGATGCAAGTGAGGCTCCTTGCTTCTCTTCCACTCTCTTCACATGGTATCAGAGCTCGGTTTGTGGTAAGGAGCTCAAGAAAGCAAACCAAGTTCGCGGTGTCTTGGTAAGAAGATCAATGTTGCTTTCCTTTTTCGAGTTTGGGAGCAAATCTCTACAGGTAGCACAGCCGAAAAGTGCAAGAGTGCACTGTCTCAGATTCGAGGCCATTTCCATTTTGGTGGCGGAAGTTTTCTGCAGGCACTAAGAAAAGTGCCCTATTTTTGTTGTCCTATTTTTGTTGTGCGACCACTGTTCCGCAGGTCGGTGAAAAGTTACCACAGAAATTGCATCATATGCCTGTGCGCAGAGATATTGGGAGTGACAGAATCATTCTTATTGCCTGTTGATGCATAATCGTCACTAGGAAGTGACTGTGTGGTCAAATACCACTCTCGACAGTTTTGTAGATTTGCTCTTGTGAGGTAGAAGTTGTGTTTTTTGCAGTGACAGAATATTTTGCAGTGTTCTGTAATGGCATCTGATGCTCTTTCACAGATTGTTACTGAAAAGCTTGACAAGAACAACTTCCCAACATGGAAGTTTAGAATGACGAATTTCCTTAAGGGAAAAGGCTATTGGGGGTTCATTACTAGAGCTGAACAAGAGAGCTGAACAAGAACCAATTATTCCTAATGTTCCCAATCAACAGGAGTTGTAGGCATTTAAAGGCTGGCATGAGAGAGCCTGAAAAGTTATGTACTGGCTATCTATCTGTATTTCAGACTCTATGACTGTGCATATTCAGGATGCAAGCACACCGAAGGAGGCGTGGGATACTTTGACAAAAATGTATAGCACAAATATGCAAGCAAGGAAAATGCAGCTCAAGCAGAAGTTGCATAATGTACTTAGAGAAAATATGAGCATCAATGGCTACCACATGAAGGTGAAGAAGATTGCAGATGCACTTGCTTCTATTGGGTCACCAGTGGAAGATGATGATTTAGTTTCTGTGACCTTAAATGGTCTAGGAAAGGATTATGCACAGTTCTGGACATCCATTACCGTCCGTGAGAATTTTCTTAATTTTGGGGAGTTGATTTCTCTTCTAATTTCTGAAGAGCAGAGAAATGGTGGTGCATCTTCTTCAGGAGGAACTTCAAAAGAAAGTTTCTTCTACTCAAATGCTAGAAGAGGTAGAGGCAGAGGTAGAGCAGGCCGATCTAGAGGCCATGGCAGAAATCAGAATATGCAGAAAATTCAAGAAAACCAGTCCTATGGAGGAGGACGTGGTAACTTTAGAGGTAGGGAGAGCCAAAGAGGTCGTGGTGGATGGCAGAGAGGCCAAGATGCAAACAACAATGTTGAATGCTACTACTGTGGTAAAATGGTTCATATGGCTAAAGACTGCTACAAAAAGCAGAATCACATCATGAATGGAAAATTGGAGCAAGGCAATTATGCATCCTCTAGTAGACAGGGTGATGACAGAAATGAGCATTTGTTTATGGTGCAGCACATGACCAATTCTATGACAAGTGCAGAAGAAAGCAATGATGTGTGGTATGTTGACTCAGGTGCAGAATGGATGCAGGATGCAAGGAAAATGGAAAGACCAGGATTTGTGGAGACTGGTGATGATTCTGCACATCCTATTGTGCAGATTGGTAAAATTCCTTTGTCTATGCATGATGGGAAAAAGAAATACCTGTCTGATGTATTTCATGTCCCGAATATCACCAAGAACCTGGTTTCTGTTGGTCAAATGGTTGAGCAGGGCTTGCAGGTCAGATTTAATCCTCATGGGTGGTTTGTTGAGGATATGAAAAATAAAGGTCGCTTTATAGCAAAAGGGAAGAAGAAGGGCAAGATTTTACGTTGGATGCGGACATGCCTGAATTGAGTGCAGCAATGTTTGCACATCGGACCGGCGTAGTTGTAGATATTTATATATGGCATAAACGCATTGGTCATGTTAATGTACAACGACTTAAATTAATGCAGGCCCAAAATATTATTGCACGATTGCCTAAGTTCAAGGTTGCAAAAATGCATAAGGTATGTGAAGCCTGTCAATTTGGAAAATAGGCAAGGAAACCATTTCCTAGACATCTTCAAGAGAGTAAGAGGCCATTGGAATTAATCCACTCTGATGTGTGGACTACTAAAGCTGCATCTATTGGAGGCTGTCATTATTTTGTCACTTTTATTGATGACTACAGCAGAAAAGTTTGGGTGTATTTTAAGAAAAAAAAAAGTCAAGTGTTTGGGCATTTCAAAGCTTTTAAATCTATGGTTGAAAAAGAAACAGACCTGCAAATAAAATTCCTAAGGCCAGCAGATGGAGGGGGAGAGTACCTCTCAAATGAGTTTGCAAGGTTCCTGCAGGAGCATGGCACAAAGCAGCAATATTCATGCACCATACCCCATAGCAAAATGGACTTGCAAAAAGGAAAAACAGGCATATTGGAGAGGTGTCTCATGCCATTCTCAACGAAAAAGACCTGCCATATTATTGTTGGGCTGAAGCAGTTGCTACAGTGGTCTACATAATGAACAGGACTCCCATTGCAACAATACATGGCATGACGCCAGGGGAGAGGTACACTGGTAGGAAACCAGATATTTCTCATTTGAAAGTTTTTGGTTGCATTGCCTATGTTCATGTGCCAAATGAGTTGAGATCCAAGTTGGATCCAAAAGCTAAGAAGTGCATCTTTATTAGTTATTCTCTGCAAAAAGGGTATAGATGCTATAACCCTTCTACTCATAAGTTTACAGTGAGTAGAGATGTTGTTTTTTATGAGATGAGCAGCTGGTATAAACCAGTCAATGTGATTGATGATGTAGATGCACAAAATGGTAATGCTGCACAGAATTCACAGCACCAGTCACAAAATATTAGTGGACCTGTAGTGTCCTCTAGCAGAGGTTCACATACTTTACCATGGATAGGCAGATTGAGATCAGGAGAATCTCCTCAAAGCAATGCAGATAGTGGTATGCAAGTATCATGAAAAGGAAAAGAGAAAGTAGATCAGCCCATGGTTGATGTGAATGTAGGTCTAGCAGTGGTTCACATACTTTGCCATGGACAGGCAGATTGAGATCAGGAGAATATCCTCAAAGCAATGCAGATAGTGGTATGCAAGTATCATGAAAAGGAAAAGAGAAAGTAGATCAGCCCATGGTTGATGTGAATGTAGGTCACTCTTATGTGGATGGTGAATCCAGTGGCTCAGAACAGAGCCTTGATGATGAGTTGGGTATTCCTTCTATTGTTACACTTGGAGTAAGGAAGACAAGGGATGTTTTGAGAGCACCTAGTAGTGAGACTATTTTGCGCAGGTCTACCAGAGTTAAGTATCCTGTGGATAGGCTAAAATATGATGGATTTACAGCCATTCACTATGCCTATATGGTCAAAGTGATACAAGAACCAGAACCCACTTCTTTTGAGCAAGCCATGGGAAAATAAAAATGGGAGAAAGCCATGGATGAAGAAATGGATGCCTTGGAAGCAAATGCTACATGGGAATTGGTGCCTTTGCCTAAAGATAAGAATGCAATTGGCTGCAAGTGGGTTTATAAGGTGAAGCACAATGCAGATGGTTCTGTGAAGAGATACAAGGCAAGATTAGTTGTCAAGGGGTATGCATAGACATATGGCATTGATTATGAAGAAACATTCAGTCCGGTTGAAAGGATGGCAACCGTAAGAGCAGTCATTGGTATGGTTGCATCAAAGGGATGGTCTTTACATCAGATGGATGTAAAGAATGCCTGTTGACTCTGTGCCAACATGAACTTATGAAGAAAGAGAAGGTGTTACAACTTTGTGATACAACTTTGTGTTACAACTTTGTGTTAGAACTTCTAAACACAACTTTGTGTTACGACTTTGTGTAACAACTTTGTGTTACAACTTCTACATGAAGAGAGAGAATGTGTTACGACTTTGTGACACAACTTTATGTTACAACTTTGTGTAACAACTTTGTGTTACAACTTCTACATGTAGAGAGAGAATGTGTTACAACTTTGTGTTACAACTTTGCGATACGACTTTGTGTTACATGCAGAGAGAGAAGCTCTCCAACTTGTATAAATACCCCATAATGGAATGAAGCCCACACTCTTTGGGGCATTGTGTTGAGTCTACTTTGGTATTCCAAGCATTTGTCTCAAGTGTCCATGCTTCCTTGCACTCCACATCCAAAGCATGTCCTAACCTTGCAACTCCTCCTCCCCTCTCCTCCAACCTTGCAACCCATCCTCTCCCTCTCCTCCTCCCTCCTCCTCCTCCCTCCTCCTCCTCCTCCCTCCTCCTCCTCCCTCCTCTCTCTTCTTTCCCCCATGCTCTTACACCTTCTTCCTCTCCCACTCCTATGCTTTCCTAAACCCTTTGTTCCTCAACCCTTAAACTCCATGATCTACGAGGGAGACGAGTTCTCCACCATGTACTCTACTCTGAACCTTGGATCCTCCTTCTAACCGTAGACTCCTTCTAAACCCTGGAACCTCCTTCTGAACCCTGGAACTCTTTCTAAACCCTGGAACCTCCTTCTGAACCCTTAAACTCCTCCTAAACCCTACAAACCCCAATGAAGGCGAAAGCCTTCATTACCTCAACAAAGATGGTTCACGTGCCTTTTACACATGCTTGCACTTTGTTTGCTTACCACACTTAAGCCTACATCTCTCACTGGGAACACGACTCGAGGTCCTACGCTACACATATACTACAACCGAAAATCCCAATATATCTGTAGGTGACGAAAAGCCTTGAAACCCTGCAAACCTAGAATACCCAGCTCTTCCTATGAAAGCAGTAGGAAAGAGCCAACATTTGGCGCCGCTGCCGGGGAGACTAGCGGCTCAAGTAGTGAGTAAACATACATAGGCATGTGTAAAACAAGACACTACTTCGAACTTTCACGAACATAACACTCAAGGGCAAGGAGAGTAAAATTTTTTTCCCATTTCTAGCCAAACAGGTCAACCCCAAGCATCAACCTTGGGTTACTACCTTAAGAAATTTTCTTAATTTCTTAAATAGAAGCCACATGATATACAATCAGGCTAGGTAGTGGACACGGATGCGTAGAGCTTGCAATTTCAATCATTTTACCTTTTTACAAAAAAGCCAACCGAGCTCTCCACAAAGAGTTATGGCTCGGGAAGAGTTTAGGTTTAAACCCTAAACCTAAAATCAAATCCTATAAAAACCTACTCCACCCCCTCATTCTTCATCTTTCACTTTTTGCCTCCATTCTCTTCTTCATTCCGAGCCCCACGCAAGACACTCCTCCCTCTCCATCGACCACCCCCTTACTCCTATCCTCGCATTTTGTAAGTGACTTCAAGCCCTTCTCGTACCGATAACCTAGCCTTCCACCCACCGTCCATTGTTTCGCAACAATCCCGTTACATCGAGAAAGACTTGGAGAGCATTCAGGTGACCACTTCTCCCTCCTTTTCGATTTCCGTCTTTCAGTTTTTTTTACTCTTTTTTACACCTCCCCCCTCCCCCCCTCCATCTCCACCTCCACCTCCCCCCTCCCCCTCCCCCTCCATCTCCACCCCCACCTCCCCCCTCCATTTCCACCTCCACCTCCCCCTTCCCCCTCCCCCTTCACCACCACCTCCCCCCTTCCCCCTCCATCTCCACCTCCCCCTCTCCCTCCCCCCTTCCACCACCATCTCCCCCTCCCCCCTATATCTCCACCTCCCCCTCCCCCTCCCCCCTTCCCCCTCCATCTCCACCTCCCCCTCCCCCCTCCCCCTCCATCTCCACCACCACCTCCCCCTCCCCCCATCATCTCCATCTCCCCCTCCCCCCTCCATCTCCACCTCCCCCTCCCCCTCCCCCCTTCCCCCTGCATCTCCACCTCCCCCTCCATCTCCACCACCACCTCCACCTCCCCCCATCCCCCTCCCCCTCCCACCTCCACCACCCCCCCACCTCCCTTTCACTCTCTCTCTTTCATTTTCTCTCTATACCTCCCCCTTTCTCTCTCTTTCTCTCTCTATCCCTCCCCCTTTCTCTCTCTTTCTCTCTCTTTCCCTCCCCCTCCCTTTCTCTCTCTCATTTTCTCCCCATTTCCCTCTCTCTCTTTTCTCTCTCCTCTCTCCCCCTTCCCCCCCTCTCTCTCCTTTCTCTCTCCTCTCTCCCCTTTTTTCCCCTCTCTCTCTCTCTCCTCTCTCTCTCCTCTCTTCCCTCCCCCGCTCTCTCTCACTCTCTCCTCTCTCCCCCTCATTCTCTCCCCCCTTACCCCTGTCAACCCCACCCGCCCACCCCCCCCCCCCCCTCTCCTCTCTCTCCCCCTTACCCCCTCCTGCTTACCCCCTCTCTGTAAACCCTGTCAACCCAACCCCCCCCCCACCCCCGCCGGGTGCCCCGCGGTGGCTCTGCGACCCACCCCCCACCCCCCGCCCCGCTACCCGCTGCCCAACCACCCCGCCCCCGCGGCGGCGCACACAGCGCCACCCCCGCCCCACGCCCGTGCCACCCCCTCGCCCCCACTCCCCCGCGGTGCCACCGGCTGCCCACCCGAGGCGCGATGCCACCCAAACCCCCTCCCCCGCACCACCCTCTCACCCTCCCCTCTCACCCCCGCTCACCGGCCCGCGGCGACGCACACAGCGCTGCCCCGCTCCCTCTCTCTAACCCCCCGCCCTCGCCCCGCGCCATTCCTCGCCCCGCCCCCGCTCACACCCCCCGCCCCTCGCCCGTGCCACCCCTCGCCCTCCCCCGCCGCACCGCCCCCCTTCCCTCCGCTCGCGCCCTCTCCCCCGGACCCCAGAACCCCCTCCGCCCGCCCCCCCCTGCGCAAAGCCCCCCCCTGTGCCAACCCCCCTTGCAAAACCCCCCCTCCCTGCGCAACCCCCCCCTACGCCAACCCCCCTTGCAAAACCCCGCCCCCCCTGCGCAACCCCCCTTGCAAAACCCCCCCTCCCGGGCACAATCCCAAAAAAAAAAAAAAAAGCCTAACCTAACGCTAGCCTAGGGTTAAATTAATCTTAGTTAGGTTAGCATTAACTGCAGGTTAGTTAGGTTAAGATACCTAGGTTAGGTTAGTATTAACCTTCGGTTAGTCTTAACTACAGTTAGGCTAGGTTAATTAGGTTAGGATAACTAGGTTAGTTAGCTAACCTCGGTTCGATTAGTCCACGTAGTAACTAAAGTTAGGTTAGTTTAGTTAACCCTCAGTTAGTTAGACTAGGTTCGATTAGGATTACCCTCAGTTAGGTAGACTAACTCTTCAGTTAGTAACTGACTACAGTTAGTTAAACCTCCCAGTTATAGTAACTAAGAGGATCTAGGTTAGTTTCCTTAACTAGAGTCACTTGGTTTCAACCCCTTTGTTGGACCTAAAGTCCATTCACACCACCATTAGGACCCCCCAACGCAAAATTTACCCCTACTTTAACCCCTCGAAACTCATCCGTTTGGGACCCAAACTGAACCCCGTTTGAACCCAGATTTCACACACGGAAACACATGTTACGGGTTATTTTTCCAGCCCATTGCACACCATTTCGGCATCCCTAGCACACGTTCATTCGCGCCCCCGTGTGGGCCTCACTTGTATTTTCACGTCGTGACCTCCGATTAACGATTCGTCTGCACCGGCACATTTCCCTACACACGTAGGAAAATATTAGGCACATTATTAACACGAAGGTCCCTACAGAAACTAACACCACTCTAACTCTCCTCACACCACATCCACACCTGCACTTGGGGTAGCGACACCCTTGGCAAATCACACACAATCTGCATGCAGTTATGTTTCGGCCAATGACTTCGACTCCAACGCTCGCCCCATCTGCAACTAACTCCACTGCAACAACCGCCCCTGCCAATCCTCTACCCCGAATCCCCCCCTGAGATTCAACAACTCCCTTTAACTCCTCCACGTCCCAACATGGCTGGATGCCGTCATGACCATGATGGGGATATCGAGCTCGCTGACAACTTCTTCAATCGACGCAATCACAACAATCAAGGCCGACGCCCCTTGGGAAAACTGGAACTTCCCAAATATAATGGTAGGGGAGACCCAGCTCGCTTCCTCCAGCATTTTGATGCCGCATGTCGAGCAGGTGGTGATCAATCCCATGAAACCAAGGTGGCTTGGTTTCCAATGGCCTTAACTGATGAAGCGTCAGAATGGTACCTCAACCTTCTCGTGGAAGAACATGCCACATGGGACCTACTTCAAACCGAATTCAAACGACGCTTTCAAACGGAGAGGCTACAAGATGATCCCGCTCTCCAACTTAGCAAGATCGAACAAGGCCGGAGAGAAGATGTACGCACATACCTGGGAAAGATGAAGAGATTGATCGCCAAATGTGACCCACACCCAGATGCAAAGTACCTCACAGCATGGTTCATAGCAAGTCTAAGAAAGAAAATCCGCAAGGATATGAAAAAGATAAGTAGCTATGAAACATTTAGTGCTGCTCATGCGGCAGCCATTGACATCGAAGATGGCATGACAGATTCAGACACTAGCAGTGATGACGCCAGATCAAATACACGAGATAAGTGCACGAAAAAAGGTAAATCAAAGGACACTTCCGAAACATCCAATGAAGATCGCCTAGAGGCCATGACCTTGAAGCTGAAAGAAGATATGATGCAGGCCATGGATCAAAAACTCCACTTGTCTCAGCCGCCAACTCAAACATATCCACGGCGAGAAAATGTCTGGTGCCCACACTGCTTGGCAAATCATACAGCAAATGAATGCCCAGTCCTAAGAGCAAGGATCACTGCACAAGCAAATCCACCACCACGGTTGTGGTGCCATATCTGTGTCGTCGGCGGCCATGATGAGAACAGTTGCATTTTCAACATGCGCAACAATCCGCCTCGACCACCACAATACCAAGCGGCACCCATGCCAGTATACAGGCAACTGGCACTTGCACAAGCACCCCCAGCTCCAAGGCTAAATCATGTTCCCGTTCAGACACAAGTCCCACAACTACTCAGGAATCCGAATCCACGACCGTATCCAAGAGCACCAAATCCAGCTCCTCAGGCAGTTCCCATACATCAATTACAAGCCGAGGAAGTAGACTCGCTATTTGAGTATAAAGCAGAGTACCCAGTGTACTATGTAGAAGGTGCAGAGGTTCTCATACCATTTTATGCAAATCAAGTACGACCCAACACATTTCGAGCACCAATCAAGTGTTACGGTTGTGGAGAAAATCATAGGATCGCAGAGTGCCCTCATCGTGGTAGCCCAGCCACTTTCCAACCACTCTGCAGCGATTGTGGCATAGGACATGCCTGTATGGATTGTCCCATAAAAAATAAGGTCCCAGAACAAACAGAGGTTAAGCCTGACATCCCCATCGGCATCATTGGGGTGGACCATCAAAGTCTGGGTCCGGCAAGTCTAAGGTCACAACCTATCAATGTAATTACACGCCAACAGAAAGAGGCCACGAAGGACCCTATCATTCCAATCCAACCGAAGCGACTTCTGAAAAAGAAAGCACAAGTGCCTCCACCTCCGCCAAGCAATGAGCAGCCGAGCTCATCCACATCAACTCCCGAGCCTCAAATAAAAGAAGCTCCATACCCGAATGCAGAGGTGGAGAAGGCTCATTTTCAGGTACTTCAGCAATGGGTCCAAAATGAACAAGCTCAATTTGAGGCTGAGAAGCAAGCTCAAGACCCAATCCATGACTTGGCCCCACAAAGTGTTGATACTGTACTCGAGCCTTTGTTCCAACAACAGACTCCACAACAGAATGTACCACCACATCAACTTGAAGGAGCTGCACTCTCTAGCATCCTGAGTTGCCCTGTGTCAATTCCCATCGGAATCCTCTTACGGAATTGTCCCAATCTCTGGGAGAGTTTCAAAGGTTGGATTGAACTCGCAAATCCCCCTCCAACTATGAATGACATTGAAGATATCCTTGTGCGGATGGGTGAGAGAGATGACATATGCAACATTACTGTGCCTTTGATCCACAAGGCATATAATGAAGTCCAAGCCATAGTGGATGGTGGAGCAGGTGTCAATGTCCTATCCAAGGAGCTCTACGAAGAATGGGGTCTCCCACCAATGCAAAAGGCTAATTTCAACATACGCCTTGCCGATGATTCACGGGCTAAACCCTTGGGAATAGTGAATGGCGTGTCCACAAAGATCGCAGGAGTCCGCTTTTCCCTTCAATTCACAATCTTGGATCTCCCCAAAAAATCCTATCAAATCTTACTGGGACGTCCTTGGTTACAGGAAGCATCAGTCCTCCATGACTGGGGAACTGATAGATTGACAATCCAGAATCGAGACACTATAGTCAGGGTGAATGTGGGAACAGGAGCTATTAAATCAATTGTGCCTAGAGCATTGGATGACACATCTTCCACGACAATCTCGAGAAAATCAGCTCCCTTGCAACAGCATGCCATAGCAGGTGACTCACAAAGCAATGTCAATAACTGGATACAAACATTGGCAACCATCGACAATTGCCATTCATTAGACCCCATCTTCTCACAGATAGATGCTAACGCACTACAGGTCGATCCTCCACCAACACATGAAGAACCAATCGATCTAGAGATGCCATTCTTTATGGCTGACCTCGAATGGGATAATGAACCTGAAGAAGATACCCATACCAATGATGACTCATATTTTCCTTGGGACCTTGAAATAGAGGCTGCGAATGCTGAAATTGAAGATAAAATCTTTGATAATGACCTAGCCATTCTGCATGCCCTAATGGCAGTCGAGCTCCCAAAAGTTGAATAACAGCAGAAGATCCCGCAAGAAAGCTGCAGGAGGAAATCGCAGAAAAGCCAAGGCCGAGCACTTCAATGAATTCGAACGAGTCCAAACAAGGATTGTCGAATTGTACCTTGCAAAGTCAGCTCCCTCAACATCAGAACCACCGCCTCTTGAATGGTCCCCTGAGGGACTGGAAGGAGTATGTGAGCACATGAACCTTACTTGGAAACACCTTACCAGTGGAAAAGTTACCCCACAGTTCCCAACGTAAGAAGTTTCGGAAATATAAGCCACATGTGCGGATGAAGCTCGATCAAGCGACTTCAGAAAAAGAAAGAAAAGAAGAGCCTAACAAATTAATAAATGCAACTATGCCACCCAGTACACATGACACATGTCCGGCTAGTTCAACCCCATCAGAGGCCGGTCTTTGAGAAGTGCCGGAATACTTCAAGAATTATACAAGTGGCAGTGCGCCAATAGCAATGCCAAGAGCACTAAGAGAATCTGAAGTTCAAGAAACCGATAGCATTGGAGAAACTCCAATCTATGAGGGACCGGCAAAAACACGCACATTAAACCTCGCCCTTGAAGGGGAGGAAGAAAAATTGGTTTTCATTGGGAAACAGCTCCGTCAAGAAGATGAAACCGAACTCAAAGAACTCCTAATGGAATGCCATGACTACCTAGCATGGTCATACAAAGAGATGAAAGGAATTTCACCAGAAGTGGCAGTACACACGATACCTATAAGGGAAGGTGCTCGCCCTAAGGTATGTGGACCTTATCGCACAAATCCTAAATATGGCACCATGGTTTATGACGAGCTCTTCATCTACGAGATAGAGCACACTGATTGGGTTTCACCCATTGTCATTGTGCCTAGATGCAACAAGAAGCTCAGAATATGCATAAACTTGAAAAATGTGAATGCCGCCACAATTAGGGATCACTACCCCCTACCCTTAACAGAAACAGTGTTGGAAAAGGTGGCAGGATCCAAAATATATAGCTTCTTGGATGGCTTCAGTGGCTATAACCAAGTGCAAATTGCTCCTCAAGACCAATCAAAAACAGCATTTGCTATAGAATGGGGTATTTTTGCATATAGAGTCATGCCATTCGGCCTTTGTAATGCCCCAGCCACATTCCAGCGAGTCATGTTCACAGCTTTCAAGTCATTTTTGAATAAGTTTTTACAGGTATTCTTGGATGATTTGTGCATCCATTCAAACAAACAGGACCACTTCAAATGTCTTGAAGAAGTACTAATCAAATGCAGGGAGTATGGCATCTCCCTAAATCCAACAAAATGCCAGTTCATGGTCACCCACGGAGTTGTTTTGGGACACATCGTCTCTCAACATGGGATTTCAACTGACATGGACAAAATCAAAATCATCATGGAATTGCCTCCTCCTACAAATTCCAAAGGTGTACAGGTCTTTATGGGACATGCCGGCTATTATAAAAGATTTATATTGCGGTATGCCATGATAGCTAGACCACTCTACAAATTATTAGTGGAGTTCTTATGGACCGAAGAGTACGACCAAGCCTTTGAGCTTTTAAAATGGCGCCTAATCACATCACCCATCCTTATATCTCCCAATTGGGATATTGATTTTCATGTTCATACTGATGGATCCAAGTATGCAATTGGGAGTGTGCTTTGTCAAGCTGGTGAACATAAGAAAGACTACCCCATCTACTTCGCCAGTCGACAACTCAATGATGTAGAGATCAACTATACAACCACAGAAAGAGAAGCCCTAGCAATGGTGTATAGTGTAAAGAAATTTCGGCACTATCTACTCGCAAATGATTTTGTCTTCTACACCGACCATCAAGCATTGCTTTATCTTGTAAACCGGCCGTGTACCACAGGAAGAATAACCAGATGGATCCTCTTGCTTCAAGAATTCAACTTCAAAATCGTGGTCCACAAAGGTGCCCAACAGTACATTGCCGATCACATGTCTTGAGTCAAGACAGGAGACGAAGCCACTGGAGTAGAAGACAACTTACCAGATGCCACACTATTTCAAATAGATGTTGTTCCAGAATGGTGTGGAGATATCATTGGGTACTTGATGGCAGGAAGACCACCCCCTGACATGAAAGTAGTAGATGCCAAAAAATTGATTCTAAAGGCTGCACCCTATCAACTCATTGCAGGACAACTGTACAAGATGGGCAAGGACCAGATATTAAGAAGATGTCTAATGCCTCATGAGATCGTGCCAATCCTGAGTGAAGTCCATGAAGGCATTGTAGGAGGACACTTCCAAGGGGAAGCCACAATAAGAAAAGTTCTCCTCGCAGGCTACTGGTGGCCAACACTGTGGGCAGATGCCTATGAATATGTAAAAGGCTATGATGTATGCCAATGGACTATTAAACCACAACACAAAGACTTCAATCCCCTAACAATAGTTGTTGCACAACAACCATTTGAAAAATGGGGGATTGACTATGTGGGTCCCATACATCCAGCAGCAAAAGGAACACAGGCACGCTACATCATTGTGGCCACTGATTACTTTACAAAATGGGCTGAAGCTAAAGCAGTTAGAAAGGCAGATGCCAAAAGCACAGCAAGATTCTTATACAAACATGTGATCACCCGATTCGGATGCCCCATTGAAATTGTGTCGGATAGAGGCACACATTTTGTCAATGAGGTAATCCAAGAACTCTTGTCTGGCTTCATGGTCATCCATAGAAAAAGCACACCCTACTACCCCCAAGGGAATGGAAAAGAAGAATCCACAAACAAAATCATATGCAATATCCTCACCAAGGTAGTAGAACCAGAGCGTTCTGATTGGGCAGAGAAACTGAATGCAGCCTTATGGGCATACAGAACCACATTCAAGGTCAGTACAGGGAACACACCTTTTCAATTGGTGTACGGCCTTGAAGCCGTGGTCCCACTCAAATTTGTAATACCAAGTCTACGCATCGCAGTAGTACAGGAACACATGGGTGATCATGAGTCCTTGAAAGAAAGGCTCTGCCAGTTGGAAAAGCATACAGAGACAAGACTAGTCGCTTATCATGCCATGACAATAGAAAAACGTCGAAGAAAGGCATGGTTTGACAGGAATCTAAAAGCTAAAGACATCAAGGAAGGCGACTTAGTCCTGTTATACAATGCCAAAGTACACAAGGGAAGACTGAAGTATCTAGGTCAAGGACCCTACCGAGTACGAAAGATGAATCCCATCGGAGCTATGCTACTTGAAACACTAGATGGAGTCCAATTCAACACAACAATAAAGGGGAGCCGACTGAAGCGCTACTACATCAACACGCAAGCCATCCCCGACAAAAACGAAGATTTGGGAAACCAAGTCTTCCTTAGTTAGGATTAGATTGTATCACGAGCACTCACTTGCATATGTACGTCTTCGCACATATAGGTAGCATCAATCGATTTTACCTAGAGCTCAAAAGTGATGAGTGAGTTCTAGCTGCCCTATGAAAATCCCAGCAAAAAAAAGCATATAGTTAGTCCCTACTTAGCTACTAGGTCACGTGCACTCACACGTTTTCGCTTAGACACATAGATGATTGCATGAATAATTGTACCACACACTTTCATTCCACACTCTCAAAAGATGTATAAAAAAAGGATCTCTCTCCCACACACACACAGAAAGGTCATACAGGCATGCCAATCAATTTAATGATCAATGGTACACTACATGTACATGGATGCAGGTTTAGAAAAGATGCCGCCACTAAAGAGGATGCACAGAAAGAGCCCACCGCCTCAACCACGGGACCCCATCCAAAGTTCACTGCCATCTACATCTTCTCAACCACGGAGACCATAGGCATTTGTGGTCCAAAGCGATAGCTCCGAAGAAGATTCAGTGCATGACCAACCATAACAAATGCCACCGGCCTACACAACCGTTAACAAGGCCCAATCACTGGAACTTGTCTGGCCACCCACATCGACTTATGCTCTTTCCTAGGAAGCAACATCTTACTTAGAGCAATGGGGTCTAGGAAGTTTGCATGAGAGCCTCAAATCCTTGGATGACAGTCCTATCCTGACCACCTACATCAAGGACTTTCTCCATTCTTACTACTCTAGCAATGCAAAGGATGGCAAGTACGGTACAATCACTGTACAGCAGAGCCCGCTGAACATTATCCTCGATAGTACAGTCATTCAAAGGGCTGTCTCACTGCCAAAACAAGGTGGCAAATACCCCAAACGGTCTGCTGATGCAAAGTTTATCGAAGTACAGTCTCTCCTCACCAAGGGTACCCTGATCCATAGAGATGGCATATTGCTTCGCACAATCCTTGACCATCGCCTCAAGGAAGCAGCACAATTTCTATCCACAATCCTGGGAATAAAGTACGGCAAGGAATGCTCCCTTCCACTCCGCACATTTTTTTTGCTGAGTAGGAAGCTAAAACAAGACTGGGTCCAGCACTTCGTCATTTTCTTTACCAAAAAACTCGATGGTTTTTCAGGCCAGAAATGTAAAGTTCCGCACTTATTGGCTATAATCATCAAAAAAGAACTACAAGAAAGAGAAATGACTCTGCCCCAGTCTCCAAAGCCAATTGAGGAGTTGGACATACCCTTCTCACCAGTAGGGGAGCCGTCATCAACTTCTCTAGCTATCACATTGAGAAGTACAGATGCCTTAACAGAAGTACCTATTCTGGAAAGCAGGATTGCGGAATTGCCCCAGGAAATGCTACAGCTCGGTGCACAACTGCAACCACTAAGTCTCCACCAATAGCACCAACCCGAGCTCGAGACAAGGTTGGCACCCAAACCTGAGGAAAGATCAGCACCAGAGCTTGAGACCACATCAGCACTCGAACCGCCCATCGACGCCATGCCAGTCGATGAGCCCCAAGGAGAGTTAGTGCCAGATCAACAGTATGACTATTGTACAAAAGGGACTGAAATTCCATTGGAACAACATCCCCCAAGTACTACAGAATCATCGGGATGGCTACATGGGCACCACTTGTATCAACAATATCGCCAGACCTCATCACCGTCTGTCATTCTCCAACATCAAGCTAGCCAAATGATCCAAATGTCAGAACTCTTCACTAGCTTGGCCAAGGAAGCATATGCAAGAGAATTGGAAAGGCAAACTGCATCAGAAATCGAAGACCAATTCCAGGCAATCGCCATAGAGGTCAAGGCACTTCGGGCACAGATAGATGAGAAGGAGGTAGAAGAAGTGTGCATGAACTAGGCCCTCCAAGCTCAAGAGAAGGCAGTAAGGGATGTGACTTCCAACCTTCACCAATGTCAAACACAGCTGACTGCAGCAGTAGAAGCAACGGCAATCCTACAGACCTACTATAACTCCTTGACATCTGCACATGCACAACAAACGGTGGTAGTGGCCCAAGCTCGACTCACTCTCATTCACAAAGAAGAAGAGCTCCAGGATTGCAAAGACAAGCTTGAAGACATGAAACAATCTTTGGCAGTACGTGCCTTCAGCATTGATGAGCTTACAAGGGAATGCCGACTCTTAAAAGACCAACTTGCTACTGTTCAAGAGGCCAGCACTTCACAAGCCCAAGTCTTGGACCAATGGTCCAATACCACTGAAGACATTCCTCAATAGGCAAAGGTCACCTTGCAAATGAAAAAGCTTAAGGAGGCATACACAACCATCTACCATCAGTACAAAGAAAAAATGAATGAGATGCACTCCCAAAAAATAGCCATCTCCAAGCTTGAACTCCAATTACTAGTGCACAACAATGAGGCATTGGAAGACAACACCAATGATGCCCCACTACAATGCACAACCGTGGTGTACGAAGAGCTTGTGGCTGCTCTACAAGTGGAAGATCACCTCAATGCACGCATGCTTATCCAATGGAAGCAACTCCAAATCAGGCTCATATCTGCTCATCCAACAATCAACTGGGAACGATCAATCGATACCAAAACCCTGCGCATAATTTGCTAAGACTTGTCTGAATATGAGAAGAATATCTTCTGCCTCTCTACACATGCCAGGTTTATAACACTCAGGACAGATGCTTTCATTGCATATGTCTGCCTCGTGGGTAGTCCTCCCCTCAGGGTTATTGCAGGTTTGTTGCCATTGCTACAAAGGCCATCCCTATTTTTTGCACGGCACGACATAACCAACATCCAACCCATGTAGCTGATCATCCCATCGCACCAGCAAAAAGAAGTGTCGGAAGATGACAAGGCCTATCTCACATCCAACTTCCCATATCTAACCACTCTTTCTGCCAACATCATAACCTCACTTTCCCTTGCTGCTACCACCCTCTTAACCTTCCCCGAGCTCCATCCTAACATCTATTCCCTCCATCGTCTCTTTGCTCATGCCTCTCACCATTTTCAACTTACCCAACAGTCACAAACTTACGAGCCCCTCACACCTAGCTTTTTCCCCTCCCTTGCTAATCCTATCCTTGCGGATTACCAAGCTGCTCAAACCATTTGCCCATTTCTTCCCCCCCTCCCCTCTGCTCCCCCTTTCACCACTATCACTCAGCCATATTTCTCCCCAATGTCCCCTGATTCTCTCCCGGCCCCGTCATCACCTCCGACACTTCTGGTGCTTCCATCAGCAGAAAATGATGCAGTATTTGATTTTGAATATCAGGATCCGGATAATCCAATTCGTACACCCATGCCAAGTTCCAATGATGGGTATGATTTTGATGAGATACCACTTCCTAGTAACCCCATCAAGGAATTTTGGAGCAAATATCCTGATATGAAAACTCGCGGTGGATGGACCCTAAATAACTTTCCTACCAACCTTCGTTAGCATCAAATAAGTGAAGGTTGGATTAGCAAATTGGATCCACAATTTGATTGGCGCTGTCCCAAGCTCTTTGATGTAATCTTCTTAAAGGAGTACTTACGGGCACCTCCATATCTCAGAACCCATCCCAAGTTCTATGTAGTTCCACGGTGTAAAAAATGGGAAGCCAACATACACACTTTGGCTGAAGATCGAGTCATTAATTGGCCCCAATGATCGAACCCTACTCTGGTGTAGAATGGAATATCCAAGGCACCATGATCCGAGCACTTCAGCAGCATGAACAAATAATGCGCGGCAACATTGATCGCTTCCTTTGCTAAAGTGCCATATTCTGTAAAACATTAGAATTCATTCTAGAGGTCCCATGTTACCTTGATTCCTATTTGCCTCCACTCAGCTTTAATCCCAATGAAAGGATTGATGCTCATATTACAAGCCGACTCTATCAAAGAGTGATCTTCTTGGAGGCACGCCACATATCTCTGTTCGAGCAAATGGTAGATACAGGCTACCTGGAAACTGCGCAAAAATTGTATGGTGCTAAGGCTCTACAGCAGGATCGAATGGCACGACACAAGTTCCACAGCCACTGGACTAAAAACATGGCAACCCAAGTACATGATCGCAATAAGCCATAACCCGAGGACGGGTAATAAAATGGATCCGGGAGTATGTTGACTTTGTGCCAACATGAACTTATGAAGAAAGAGAAAGTGTTACAACTTTGTGATACAACTTTGTGTTACAACTTTGTGTTACAACTTCTAGACACAACTTTGTGTTACGACTTTGTGTAACAACTTTGTGTTACAACTTCTACATGAAGAGAGAGAATGTGTTACGACTTTGTGACACAACTTTATGTTACAACTTTGTGTAACAACTTTGTGTTACAACTTTGTGTTACTTCTACAGGTAGAGAGAGAATGTGTTACAACTTTGTGTTACAACTTTGTGATACGACTTTGTGTTACATGCAGAGAGAGAAGCTCTCCAACTTGTATAAATACCCCATAATGGAATGAAGCCCACACTCTTTGGGGCATTGTGTTGAGTCTACTTTGGTATTCCAAGCATTTGTCTCAAGTGTCCATGCTTCCTTGCACTGCACATCCAAAGCATGTCCTAACCTTGCAACTCCTCCTCCCCTCTCCTCCAACCTTGCAACCCATCCTCTCCCTCTCCTCCTTCCTCCTCCTCCTCCCTCCTCCTCCTCCTCCTCCCTCCTCCTCCTCCTCCTCTCTCCTCCTCCTCCCTCCTCCTCCTCCCTCCTCTCTCTTCTTTCCCCCATGCTCTTACACCTTCTTCCTCTCCCACTCCTATGCTTTCCTAAACCCTTTGTTCCTCAACCCTTAAACTCCATGATCTACGAGGGAGACGAGTTCTCCACCATGTACTCTACTCTGAACCTTGGATCCTCCTTCTAACCCTAGACT
This sequence comes from Dipteris shenzhenensis, assembly GCF_047967505.1. Classification (NCBI taxonomy): domain Eukaryota; kingdom Viridiplantae; phylum Streptophyta; class Polypodiopsida; order Gleicheniales; family Dipteridaceae; genus Dipteris; species Dipteris shenzhenensis. The sequence goes on from NC_141623.1 coordinate 27,308,032, forward strand.
CCTTCTAAACCCTGGAACCTCCTTTTGAACCCTGGAACTCTTTCTAAACCCTGGAACCTCCTTCTGTACCCTGGAACCTCCTTCTAAACCCTGGAACTCTTTCTAAACCCTGGAACCTCCTTCTGAACCCTTAAACTCCTCCTAAACCCTACAACCCCCAATGAAGGCGAAAGCCTTCATTACCTCAACAAAGATGGTTTACGTGCCTTTTACACATGCTTGTACTTTGTTTGCTTACCACACTTAAGCCTACGTCTCTCACCGGAACACGACTCGAGGTCCTAAGCTACACATATACTACAACTGACAATCCCAATATATCTGTAGGTGACAAAAAGCCTCGGAACCCTGCAAACCTATACCCAGCTCTTCCTACGAAAGCAGTAGGAAAGAGCCAACAATGCCTTCTTACATGGTGATTTGCAAGAAGAGGTCTATATGGAGTAGCCACCAGGTTATGTTCATGCTGTTCATCCTAAGTTTGTTTGTAGATTGAAGAAAGCCTTGTATGGCTTGAAGCAAGCATCTAGAGCATGGGTCTAACAAGATAGGACAGTATCTTGTCACTATTGGCTTTCAGATTTCCAAGGCAGATTTCTCACTTTGTGTGAAAAATAGAGAAAGGCATTATGCTGCTTGTCATTTATGTTGATGATTTGATCATCACAAGTGATAGTGATGAAGATATCCTTCATGTGAAAATGCTATTGAAGCAAAAGTTTGAGATGAAGGATTTGGGAGAGCTGCGTTACTTATTGGGCATTGAGGTGATTAGATCCACAAGTGGGATATGGCTCTTGCAGAGGCAGTATGGATTGGACATGCTGTCCAAATATGGGATGATAGGCTGTAAGCCAATTTCAGTTCCTTTGGAGCAGAATGTGAAGTTGAGTGCAGATGCAAGTGAGCTTCTGGAAGACCCTACTATGTACAGATGCATAGTAAGAAATTTGATTTATATGACTATTACCATGCCAGATTTGAGCTATGCTGTTGGGTTGGTAATTCGGTTTATGCAGGATCAAAGGAAACCGCATTTGGATGCAGCTAGACGCATACTGAGGTATGTGAAGTCCACATTGCAGTATGGACTATTTTATGAGACTGGGGTTCAGATACAGTTGCATGGATACATTGATGCTGATTGGGATGGTAGTATTTCTAATAGACAATCTACCAGTGGATATGTGTTCTCTTTTGGGAGTGCTGCAGTCACTTGGAGCAGCAAGAGACAGCCTATAGTTGCCTTGTCGAGCACAGAGGCAGAGTACAGGGGTGCAACAATGGCTGCTTGTGAGGTAGCTTGGTTGCATAAGCTACTTTATGATATGCATCAGTCTACAGATGGGCCAGTTGTCATTTATTGTGACAACATGAGCAGTATACACTTGGCAAATAACCCAGTCTATCAATGGAAAATAGATTATTTCTTGCTTTTAATTCGCAACCTAAGCATATTAAAAAGAACAATGGAAAATAAATTATTTCTTGCTTTTCTTCGCTTTGGTGGTTGGTGTAGTCTAGATTAGCATAGATTAGTTTGTCCTTAGAGGAGAGAACTTCAAAAAAACCAATCAAAGCCATGCTCAAAATTTCCGACTAGTTCCTAATCAGTCCATTCATTCACATTCGGTTTCACACTCACAGCAACCCTACCATTTAAGCAACGATAAGGTTTTTAAACTTTCAAGATGATTGGAAGTTGTATCAGTGGACAGGATGTGAAGATAGTGGGAGAGAGGGAAGGAGTCTCACTTAAGGCTTTCTCACAAGCATAATGGGGGAATACACACAAAGGTGGAGGCTGAAAACAATTTTCCTCTTCTTAGTTGTGAAAGCCAACAGAACTCTAGTACAAAGAAATAGAAGAACCCTATATGTGGGTCTCAAACCAAACTCAGCTAACTAAGGTGGCATACTAACTGAGCCATGAACTAGAATAGATAAGGATAGCTGTCATCCAGCTATTATTCATGGGCGGTGTACCAACCGCATCTGCAGCTAACAAGTCGGTGACATAAATGCACAACGGTCACCTTGGCATATCACGAGTGGAGCTCAATATCTCAACACTCCCCCTCGAGCTCAATCCCAAATCCTGCACACACCAAGCAGGTCTCTGAACTTGCACAGCTTCTCTGTGCCCAATGCCTTCATGAATATGTCAGCTACCCGATCCTCTGTGCTGACATAGACTAGATCAATGAGACCTAGTAAAACTTTCTCCCGCACATAGTGATAATGCACCTCTATGTGCTTTGTTCTAGCATGATAGACTAGGTTATTTGCCAAGTGTATACTGCTCATGTTGTCACAATAAATTACAACTGGCCCATTTGTAGACTGATGCATATCATAAAGTAGCTTATGCAACCAAGCTACCTCACATGCACCCATTGCTGCACCCCTTGTACTCAGCCTCTGTGCTCGACAAGGCAACTGTAGGTTGTTTCTTGCTGCTCCAAGTGACTGCAGCACTCCCAAAAGAGAACACATATCCACCGGTAGATCGTTTATCAGAAATACTACCAGCCCAATCAGCATCCGTGTATCCATGCAACTGTATCTGAACCCCAGCCTCATAAAATAGTCCATACTGCAATGTGGACTTCACATACCTGAGTATGCATCTAGCCGCATCCAAATGCGGTTTCCTTGGAGCCTGCATAAACTGACTTACTAACCCAATAGCATAGCTCAAATCTGGCCTGGTAATAGTCATATAAATCAAACTTCCTACTATGCGTCTGTACATAGTAGGGTCTTCCAGAAACTCACCTGCATCTGCGCTCAGCTTCACATTCTGCTCCAAAGGAACTGAAATAGGCTTACAGCCTGTCATCCCATATTTGGACAGCATGTCCAATCCATACTGCCTCTGTAAGAGCTATATCCCACTTGGTGATCTAATCACCTCAATGCCCAAGAAATAACGCAACTCTCCCAAATCCTTCATCTCAAACTTCTGCTTCAATAGCATTTTCACATGAAGGATATCTTTATCACTATCACCTGTGATGATCAAATCGTCAACATAGATGACAAGCAGCATAATACCTTTCTCTGTTTTTTTCACATAAAGTGAGAAATCTGCCTTGGAAATATGAAATCCAATAGTGACAAGATACTTTCCTATCTTGTCAGACCATGCTCTAGGTGCTTGCTTCAAGCCATACAAGGCTTTCTTCAACCTGCAAATAAACTCAGGATGAACAGCATGCACATAACCTGGTGGCTGCTCCATAAAGACCTCTTCTTGCAAATCACCATGCAAGAAAGCATTCTTTACATCCATTTGATGTAAAGACCATCCCTTTGATGCAGCTATAGCAATGACTGCTCTTACGGTTGCCATCCTTGCAACCGGGCTGAATGTTTCTTCATAATCAATGCCATATGTCTGTGCATACCCCTTGACAACTAATCTTGCCTTGTATCCGTTCACAGAACCATCTGCATTGTGCTTCACCTTATAAACCCACTTACAGCCAATTGCATTCTTGTCTTTAGGCAAAGGCACCAATTCCCATGTTGCATTTGCATCCAAGGCATCCATTTCTTCATCCATGGCTTTCTCCCATTTTTTTTTTCCCATGGCTTGCTCAAAAGAAGTGGGTTCTGGTTTCTGTATCACCTTGACCATATAGGCATAGTGAATGGCTGTAAATCCATCATATTTCAGCCTATCCACAGGATACCTAGCTCTCGTAGACCTGCGCAAAATAGGCTCACTTCCAGGTGCTCTCAAAACATCCCTGGTCTTCCTTGCTCTAGGTGTAACAACAGAAGGAATACCCAACTCATCATCAATGCTCTGTTCTGAGCCACTGGATTCACCATCCACATAAGAGTGACCTGCATTCACATCAAACATGGACTGATCTACCTTCTCTTTTCCTTTTCGTGATACCTGCGTACCACTGTCTGCATTGCTTTGAGGAGATTCTCCTGATCTCAATCTGCCTGTCCATGGCGAAGTATGTGAACCACTGCTAGAGGACACTCCAGGTCCACTAATATTTTGTGATTGCCGTTGTGTATTCTGTGCAACATTACCATTTTGTGCATCTACATCATCAATCACATTTACTCGTTTATGCCAGCTGCTCATCTCATCAAAAACATCTCTGCTCACTGTAAACTTATGAGTAGAAGGGTTATAGCATCTATACCTTTTCTGTTGCAGAGAATAACCAATAAAGATGCACTTCTCAACTTTTGGATCCAACTTGGATCTCAACTTATCTGGCACATGAACATAGGCAATGCAACCACAAATTTTCAAATGAGAAATATCTGGTTTCCTACCAGTATACATCTCCTCTGGCGTCATGCCATGTATTGCTGCAGTGGGAGTCCTCTTCATTATGTTAACTACTGTAGCAATTGCTTCAGCCCAATAAAAATCTGGCAGGTCTTTTTCATTTAGCATGGCCCGAGATACCTCTCCAATATGCTTGTTTTTCCTTTCTGCAAGTCCATTTTGCTGTGGAGTATGATTGCATGAATATTGCTGCTTTATGCCATGCTCCTGTAGGAACCTTGCAAACTCATTTGAGAGGTACTCTCCCCCTCCATCTGACCTTAGGCATTTTATTTGCAGGCCTGTTTCTTTTTCAACCATAGCTTTAAAAGCTTTGAAGTGCCCAAACACTTCACTTTTCTTTTTCATAAAATACGCCCAAACTTTTCTGCTGTAGTCATCAATAAAAGTGACAAAGTAATGACAGCCTCCAATAGATGTAGCTTTAGTAGTCCACACATCAGAGTGGATTAATTCCAACGGCTTCTTACTCTCTTGAACATGCCTAGGAAATGGTTTCCTTGCCTGTTTTCCAAATTGACAGGCTTCACACACCTTATGCATTTCTGCAACCTTAAATTTAGGCAATCCTGCAACAATATTTTTGGCCTGCATTGATTTCAGTCGCTCTACATCAACATGACCGATGCGTTTATGCTAGATATCAATATTTGCAACTACACCGGTCCCATGTGCAAACATTGCTGCACTCAATTCAGGCATGTCCGCATCCAACGTAAACATCCTGCCCTTCTTCTTTTCTTTCACTATCAAGCGACCATTATTCTTCATATCCTCAACAAAGCATCCATGAGGATTAAATCTGACCTGCAAGCCCTGCTCAACCATTTGACCAACAGAAACCAGGTTCTTGGTGATATTCGGGACATGAAATACATTAGACAGGTATTTCTTTTTCCCATCCTGCATAGACAAAGGAATTTTACCAATCTGCACAATAGGATGTGCAGTATCATCACCAGTCTCCACAAATCCTGGTTTTTCCATTTCCCTTGCATCCTGCATCCATTCTGCATGACATGTCATGTGGTTTGACGCACCTGAGTCAACATACCACACATCATTTCTTTCTTCTGCACTTGTCACAGAATTGGTCATGTGCTGCACTATAAACAGATGCTCATTTCTGTCATCACCCTGTCTACTAGAAGATGCATAATTTCCATGCTGCAATTTTCCATTCATAATATCATTCTGCTTTTTGTAGCAGTCTTTAGCCATATGACCCATTTTACCACAATAGTAGCATTCGACATTACTGTTTGCATTTTGGCCTCTCTGCCATCCACCACGGCCTCTTTGGCTCCCCCTGCCTCTAGAGTTACCACGTCCTCCTGCATAGGGTTTTCTTGAGTTTGCTGCATATTCTGATTTCCACCACGGCCTCCAGATTGGCCTCCTCTACCTCTGCCTCTACCTCTTCCAGCATTTGAGTAGAAGATAGTTTCTTTTGAAGTTCGTCCTAAAGAAGATGCACCATCATTTCTCTGCTCTTAAGAAATTAGAAGAGCAATCAACTCCTCAAAATCAGGAAATTTTTCACGGACGGCAATAAATGTCCGGAACTATGCATAATCCTTCCCTAGACCATTCAAGGTCACAGAAACTAAATCGTCATCATCCACTGGCGACCCAATGGAAGCAAGTGCATCTGCAATTTTCTTCACCTTCATGTGGTAGTCATTGATGCTCATATTTTCTCTCTGCACATTGTGCAACTCCTGCTTGAGCTGCATTTTCCTGGCCTGCGTATTTGTGCTGTACATTTTTGCCAAAGTATCCCATGCCACCTTTGGCGTACTTGCATCTCAATCTGAGACAGTGCACTCTTGCACTTCCGGCTGTGCTACCTGCAGAGATTTGCTCCCAAACTCGAAAAAGGAAAGCAACACTGGTCCTCTTACCAGGACACCGCGAACTTGGTTTGCTTTCTTGAGCTCCTTACCAAGAACAAGGCTCTGATACCATGTGAAGATAGTGGGAGAGAGGGAAGGAGTCTCACTTAAGGCTTTCTCACAAGCACAATGGGGGAATACACACAAACGTGGAGGCTGAAAACAGTTTTCCTCTTCTTAGTTGTGAAAGCCAAAAGAACTCTAGTACAAAGAAATAGAAGAACCCTATATGTGGGTCTCAAACCAAACTTAGATAACTAAGGTGGCATACTAACTGAGCCACAAACTAGAGTAGATAAGGATAGTTGTCATCCAGCTATTATTCATGGGCGGTGTACCAACCGCATCTGCAGCTAACAAGTTGGTGACATAAATGCACAACGGTCACCCTGGCATATCACGAGTGGAGCTTGATATCTCAACACAGGACATATTATAGTTGAATCAGTTAAGGGACTAGACAGAGCAGATTATATTTGCACCAGTTGTGGGAGTTGACAGAGCATTTTACACTTATATCTGACAGACTTCAAATTTGTATTCGATTGTACTTTATTTCATTTTACACTATCCACGAGTTCATTGTAAATCCTTATTTTTTTTCACATTTATGCATGTATCTAAGCCTTATAAAGCCTTTTAGGCTATTCCTAAGCATGAAATTGACACTTATATGATTGGGAAGAATGAAAACTTGAGGTGTATCAATGGGACTCATTGTACTTTTGATTTATCAAAGTAATTGTAGTTTGTCAAAGTACCTAAAATTTTTGTTGTGCTTTAATATAGGATGGATCTTGAGGCTATAGCATTTGTCAACGGTATGACACTGAAATACAATGGAAGAATTTATGCCCCAAAGGACTTCACAAACTGGACCGTTGTTGACACAACAAAGAAAGCATGGTTCTTGGTATTGAGTAAAGGAAATCTCATTCTAGTGATGACAAAGAGAGAGTTGGAGAAAGATGAGTGGGCATCAAATGTATCTTTCTCAAAGAGCAATTTTACTCAAGGGGGCACCTTACTAGGAATAAAAATTGAAAAATATAGTAGTACAAGGATGATTTGCACAAAGTCAAGAATGAGCAACATATTGTTTCTTCTTTCTAAGAAAGATGCAATGCACTTTGTGATGCCGTTGCCAAAAGCACCTAGATTTCCTGAATTAGTTCCTGCATTGGAGATCCTCCAACATGTGTGGGAGGAATTTCCCATTGAGGAAGCAAGAAAAATGTAGTCAAAGATTATCCTTGAATACTTTCATGGTGTCATTGAACAAGGTTCAACTTCATTGGAGGGACCTAAGGTGCAAGAATCCACACATGAGAAAGGAAGTGATGAGACACGCCATGTAGACCTGGTTCATGGTAATACAAATGAGAGAGGAACTGGAGTGGATGAGATAGAACACATTGTAGCATTGGATGAGGGTCTTGTACACATGAATTCTCAAACAGAAATTGAATTGACTGAGACATGACATGCATCAGATAAGACAAGACATGCACACGCATCTCTTGTTCATGGTATTACTCACTTAGATGGTGTAACTCATGAAGTTGATGGAATAACAAAACAAGTGAAGCCCTTAAGTATACCTGAAGTTGAGGCAATAGAAGAAGTAGGGCAATCTAAAGCGGTTCACATAGAGCCCCTAAAAAATAAACCCCGATGTGTACTTCACGAGCTACAGTTCCAAGTCCTATAACTCGAAAAAGAGATCGTTCATATACAAAGAAAGGGCAAAGAAGAGAAGAGGAAGAACACGAAGAGGATGCGGAGGGTCTTGAAATGGAGTCAGATTTAGAAGCAGAAAGGTTATCAATGAAGAACCTAAATCTTCGCTTGAATGAGGCTGTGACAGATGAGGATCCAGGATATATATGGGGCCAGAAGACTCAACTTATACATGCTTCAATGGTGGTCAAAGCAAATGTCTTCACCAACAGCAGGACCTTAGATATTGCCTATGCTGAAAAGATTTTTCAGGCTTTGATTGATGGAAGAAAACCAGTTGTTTCTAATTTGGTACTCCGTCCAAGGGCATTTTGGCCAATCAGAGGAGATTATAGTCAATCCATCAATTTCTCTCAACCTATAGATTTTGAGATGCAATTCACTAAGTTCCTCAGAAAACAAGTCCCCTCACTTCAAGAAGGACAGAGTTCAGTGAATGATCCAGAACGACATATAAAGGATGCCAAGAGAAATTTCTTAGCTCATTGCACATTTGAGGCAATAGATGGTCAGCACTATGCCTATGCTTGTAATGAGCGTTCTAGAGAGGCATACAACAAAGGAGAAATTACTTATCAAACCTTCACAAGTGTGCCTCAATTTCACTACTATTCTGCATGCATTTGTATCTTCAAGAACGAGAAAAAATATTTGATTGAGTCGGAAAGACTTAATCATGACATTCATGCACTACGAAAGATCACCTCCACTTCAGAGATGTTGCCCAAAGCTAGGACCATATGGAGAACTTTTCATTCTCCTGTGACCACTCTCAAAAGAACTGCAACTAAAGTGGAAGTGGATAATCTTGTTGACTTCTACACATGCTTGAGTGCCACTGTACCAAGGGGAAAGCAGGAAAGAACAGAGGTGATTACAAGCTTTAAGACAGTAAGGGATAGGTATCAAGACTACACGAGCATACTTTTCCATAGTGATGACGTTTTTCATCAGACAAAGATGTGTGTCTTGCATGTGAGAAGGGAGATGTCACATATGAGGCTCCATCATTGATTAAAGACAAGGAAAAGAAGATTGAGAAAAAAGAGATGACAGCTCGAATGTGGAGGCCAGGCAAATACACAAGTCTTGCTGCAGAGAAATCAATGTCCAAAGAATGGTTTTTTGGCAAAAAGGATAAAGATCATTGCATGGAAGATTGCATCATCCAACAGGTCAAGCATGATGCAGTAAAGTGTGCAATTGAATATTTGTTGGCAAAAAAAAATATTCCAATTAGCCAATGTAAAATTGATCATAGCATTGTGAGGCAGATGGCATCAGCTTTACCGTCGGCTAAACAGAAGGCTTGGGTGCATAAATGGGTGAAGGTAGAAGATGATGGATCTAAAATTACTCCTTCTATGACAAGTGACATTCGGAAAATGTGTATGCATATGCACAAAAAGTCATCAATAAGCACACTCTCAGAAAAGCAAAAACTTTGAACAAGGGCTTTTTTTTCATACATGAATTCATTTCAGAGTCTAGAAAGAGTGTTGAGTGCAAGGGAGTTTCATTGAATGATTTTTTGTCCGATGACACTGCTTGGAAGAGGCCTCAGCTTTTCTTTGTCTATGAAATATCACTGGATGACATTCGTCAACTCCTTTACTAAATATTACATACCACCATTGGTAGAGTGGGACTATGTAACATAGTCATATTTGCTGATAAAGATGACAAGGAAAAAATGTCTGCTACCCTAGAAAAACAATATGGCAATGAGCTTAAGATTTACAATGGTATATACTCAAGAAAGAGGGACAAGAGAGAATGCGGTCTCAAGATACTGAGTCTTGAAACCTTTTACTTGTGCATGAAGAGCCCATACAATGATCACTCCTTATAGAACAACATAAGAGGGAATGCAAAGAGATTGCAACTACTGCTGGAAGAGCATGAAGCTCCAAGTCCCCTCCATCGCAACGCAAATCACTATGAAAAGCCAGCAAAAAGTGCTGATCTTTTAATTAGTATGATGGAATTTTTGCTGCCGTCCGAATGGGAAGTCACATTGTGTCAAATGGGACATTTGTTTGAAGCTCTTATCAGAAAAGGGCACCATGTAAATATTATTGAGAGCCCTGCTTGCTTGGAATACCTTGATACCGTGGCTTCTCTCACAATAAAGTATGATAAGAAAGGTCCAATCTCACATGAAGAGGATGCTAACATAGAGATGGCCATGTATGACGAGAGCAAGAAAGATTATGAAAATGCTGAAAGCTCTGGATATGATAGTGAGGACACTAGCAATAGTAAGGAAGCTGAAGAAGATGGATATGACACTGACCTTGCCTCATAAGGAAAAGACCACGAAGATATCTAGAGGTACGAAAGCTTATCTTTAATTTTCTTTATTCATTTAAAGGCCTTTTTAAAATTATAATTAATTTAAAATTTTGAATCTCATAATTATTTTATCCTTTTATAGGAGAAGGGAAAGGAGGAGGATGAGGAGGACATAGCTAGAGTAGAGAATATAGAAATTAGCTCATCTCAAGAAAGCAAAGTTGCTCTGGCTATCCATCAGATGACTCTAGAAAATAATCATACCTTGCAGCAAATGGAGAAGTCATTTCAAGTTAGGTTTCAAATTCGAGAACAACCTCTTACTTTTCTATTCGATGAAGAGGACATTTCAATCCTTATAAACTTTAAGAAAGAGGTTAATGACAAGGTCATAATAGCCATCCTCAGGTTTGACACAAACTTTTTCTTGACTTTATGCTTTTGTATTTCCATTGGATCAAATGAACTAATATTCTTTTCTTTTTATTGCAGTATGGTTTTAGAACAGCTTCCCCTATATATACAGAGATGTGCATATATGGTCGATCCTCTTGTTTCTAGTGTACTTAGCAATAAGCAGAAGACCATAGATGATGTTTTTAAGTGGTTGCCACCTGTTGATTTGACAGCGGTGCGAGTTATCTTCACTGCATATCACGAGGAGTGAGTATCAATCCCTACTTAGCTTATCTCTTACATTGTGGAGGATTATATCAAATAATAATTATTCTTAATTGATAATGCAGCTCGCATTGGAGCTTGGTGATTGTGGACATCTTAGCCAAGCAATGTTTCTTTGTCAATTCAATAGCATCTATCCATGGCAGTGTGTCAGAGTAAGTATAACCTACTTGTGTCATAAGTACGTTAATGAGATGCATCCTATGCAATGCGCACATTCATTTATGTTATCTATTTTGATGTGTAGATCGGCTCGAAAGTTGGTAGGTGCTATAAATGCACTTATGCAAATGGAAGGTGACTTAGAAGATCAAATAGAGTATGTAACATGCCCCGCAGCGAAGCAGAAGATGACCACAATTGTGGGTGGAGAGTCGGATATAACTGTTTTTTTCTCCTTGCTCAAATTTTTAATTTGAGCTGCGATGAAACCTCATTGTTGACATATATAGACTTGCATCTATATGCATTTATGTCATCTATCATTAAGGCATTTATTGATAACGTGGTGGAGCATCCAGAGGAAACATGGGTTGCTACGCCCATAAGTTGTCCTAATGTAACCGCTGTATTGGACGAAATGGGGAGCTCTTTCGAGGTTAGGGTTATCATTAGCAAGTGACCTTGTGTTTTGACATTTGGTAGCGAGGAAGTTACAATCCTCTCCGACCCTTTGAAAGAGGCTAATGACAAACTCATGATGGCCATCCTCAGGTTTGATATGAACATCTCTTGGCTTGATACTTCAATCATTTGATTCAATCTGCTTCTAACATTTGTTTATTTATTGCTGTAGTACGGTTATATCTCACTTTCCTAGATCAGTACAGAATCACGTGTGTATGCTCAATTCTCTCCTTTCAGTTGTACTTAGTGATACCAAGAAGACAGTAGATGATGTTTGTTCAATGCTACAACCTTTAGACTTGGATGGCATGCTAGTCATCTTTATGCCATATTATGAGAAGTAAGTATCGTCTCAATCTTTCTTTTACTCTTTTATTTGTAATATTGTGTCAATTAATACTTAATATTGTGATAAATCTTATCGCTCTTTATTGGTGATGTAGCTCACATTGGAGCCTGATAGTATGGGATCTTGAAGACAACCATTGTTGGTTTGTCAATTCATTTACAGGCTTTCACAGAATGCTCTACTTTAAGTGAGTGGAGACTGTCCAACTAACACTTTAACCAATAGTGTGTAATGAAAGGTTTGGAATAAAATCTTGTAGAGCATTGGAAATGCTATACTTTAAGTGAGTGGAGCATTGGGAATTGATACTTTGAAGTGAAATATTATAAATAATTATTATGTTCTTCTCATCACACATTTATTTCCAAATAATCACATCATCACATATTCATATCAAAATTCTCATCACACAAGCTGGTTATATTTCCAAATAATCACATCATCACACATTCATATCATAAAATTGTGTGCATGAAATAAATATATAAATATCATGACTAAATGCCACTTAAGTAATAAGTCACAAATTGGTGTATAATCAACAAAAACAACATCATGATTCATACATTGCAACAAATAAATGTCAACCATAATACTCATGGAATAAACAACATCATGAGAATATGCTCCTCATGCATATATACAAAAACAACATCATACATGCATCACAACTCTTCTAATGCTTATAGTGGAGGCTATGGCAACTCTTCTGATGCTTCCAGTGGAGGCTATGGTGCTCTAGATGTACACTGAGTCTCTACTTCTTTTTTAGTTTGTGTACTTCTTCTGTAGTGTGTAGTGCTTTCGCAGTAGACTCAGTCTCCTCTTCCTTAAATGCAAGCTCTGATATTGCTCCAGTTGCACGTTGTATTCCAATGGCAGCAATTAGGTCTCAAATGATTTCATCCCTAAACAATTGTATATCCTCCTCTGAATATTTGAGCTCCAAAGAATCTTCTGATGAGACCTTTGGCTTAAGTGAGAAAATTTCTTTGAAAATCAACATGTAGTTATAGGAAACTCTCCACCCACAGTTATGCCCATCTTCTTGCTCTACTATTAAACACCTTTGGAAGTCTAGCGAGTCTTTGTATTGTCCTATTTCTCTGATAGCAGATACCAACTTCTCAACTGACCTGCTCATCATGACATATTAAAAAAACTTAGTGTGTCTATTACATAAGGTACATAATATAGAAGTAACAACAGATTAATAGAATACTTACTTTTGCACTGAGCCATGAAAGCCTGCAATCGAGTTGACAATCCAACAATAGTTGTCTTCAAGGTCCCAAACCACCAGACTCCAATGTGTGGGGGTTAAAGGTCACTGTGCCTTTACCCTAGTTATGTACAATACTCAAACACATATATAAATGAATGAAAAAGAAGATTAGGGTGATTCTGCACCCACCAAAACTTGTGTGGCTCTCTGTTTCTCTCTCTCCCTCTTCCGTTCTTACTTCCGTTGAGAGCACTCTCAACTGGTATCAGAGCACGGGTGATCTAGCTGAGCGTGCGTGAATGCTTGGAAGCTCAGTAGCTTTGTGGGAGGAAGGAGAAGCTCTGTGGGAAGATTTGTGGGTGACTTTACTTGCATCCGAGTGTGCAGAGACCTTGGAGGAGCCTTTGGAAAAGTCACTTTGGCTTTGCGAAGTGGTTTTGAGAGCCTGTTAAGTGTTTTTCAAAGAAAAAGTCGTTTTTTGAGCTTTTCCATGTTCTGTTTGATGACAGAGACTCCATATTGACTTGTAGAGGCAACTATTGCTTGCTTTTGGTGTCCACTTCACTTTAGGAGCTTGGAAACAACTTCATTCTTGAATCTGGGATCATTTCATTGGATATCTGACTCATTGTGTCAGTTTCTGCGTTTTTCTGCCAAGGTGTTGGAACTCAAGTTTGGAGCAACCATTTGTAGATCTGTCAGTTCCGGTGGACTCAAGAGGTCCTAAAACTTCTATGTTGCTCATCATTCGCACTCTGGTGGAGTTTACAAACAATTCTGTTTCCAAAAACGTTTTTCAGTCCGTGTGTTGGACCCAGTGATTGAGACCACGGTTTCCAAAACCGTCTATCCCATTGCATTTCGAACGCCCAAAAACCCCTACCTGTCAGCTCTTGCACAATTCGGTGGAGGATTTTCAGAGTTATAGATCTCTGTGTATTCGATTTCATCTCTTTGTTATGCATTTTTCATTCTAAGGTTTTGAAACCTTAGATTTATGCCACATGGCAGTGGATAAGTGTTAACTCCCATTTCTCACTCATCGGTTGGGATTTTGGAGTTCTGGCAGAAGAGAGATATTTGCAGATTTTCTTGTTGAGTCCGATTATGCAATGGCACCCATGTTTTGAGGCATCTCAGGTTCTATTTTCAGTAGCGGTCATTACCGTGGGACCATGATTTCTTGAGCATACCTTATGCAGATCACTCTGGCCCTAAACCCAAACCCCCAAACCCTAAACCCTAAACCCAAATCCCCAAACCCTAAACCCTAAACCCCAAATCCCCAAACCCTAAACCCTAACCCCCAAACCTTAAAACCCTAAAACCTAACCCCCAAACCCCAAACCCTAAACCCTAAACCCAAACCTCAAAACCCTAAACCCTAAACCCAAACCTCAAAACCCTAAACCTTAAACCCTAAACCCAAACCCCCAAACCCTAAACCCTAACCCCCAAATCCTAAACCCTAATCCCTAAACCTTGAACCTCAAAACCTAAACCCTAAACCCTAAACCCTAACCCCCAAATTCTAACGCCCTAAACACTAACCCCAAACCCTAAACCGTAAACCCCAAACCCTAAGCCCTAACTCCCAAACCCTAAACCCCTATCCCCAAACCTTAAACCCAAACCCCCAAACTCTTTTTTAATTCAAATTAATTTAACTTAAAACTAATAAGAATTTAAAATTCACAATCATAAGAAGTTTAAATTTTGACAAAGTAAATTCTTATTAGTTTGAATTCACAAAATTTGAAATATAAATAAATTCAATTTAACTTAAAGTTTATGCAAAAATAACGTAAAATTAAGAAAATAAGACTTAAAATAAAAAATTTCATATTTACCTAGAAGAATATATTAATTGTCCCTAAAAAGAAATAAATTAAACTAATAATATACGAATGTAAGTTAAACTACTTTTGAAATTTTTAAAAATGTAATAAAATTAAAATTATACTTCTATATTCCAACACAAAATGCATTTTTTGAACTATATTTCAGAAAATTTAATTGAGAAATTTAAAATGGAAGTGAAACTCATATTAAATTTTAAAAAAAAGAAAAATTTAAAATTCAAGTCTCCACAAGTTTTCCTTTTCGTACACGTTTGTCTTTTCACACTTTTCAAGTTTCCACACGTTTGTCTTTTCAAACACAAGGTTGTCTTTTATCACAATTTTCAAATTTCCACACGTTTGTATTTTCAAACACAAGTATTCATAGTTTAAAAAAAGGCGGGAAATTTGAAATTCAAGTTTCCACATGTTTCTCTTTTCAAACACCAAAGTTTATAGTTTTGTTTGTTTAAGTTTCGACTAAATCACACACCAAGGTAGATAGTTTTGTTTGCAAGTTTCCACACATTACATTCTCCTTCACTATCTCTCCTCTAATATCCCTCATTGATCGTAGCTCCCAAATTCTTCCATCAAAATATCTCTCCTTTATCCCTCCTTGATCGTCTCCCACTCATTTCTCCTCCTCATTGGTAAGATTTTCTATCTCTGATCGTACTTTCTCTTGCTCCCTCCCTCTCTAAATTTTCATCTCTTCTCAATCTCTCTCATCTCCTCTCTTCTTCTTCTCTCTCTCTCTCACGCTAGTACGCTTCTCTCTTCTTCTTCTCTCTCTCTCTCCTCTTCTTCTCTCTCTCTCTCTCTCTCTCTCTCTCACTCTAGTACGCTTCTCTCTCTCTCGTCTCTCCTCTCCCTCTCTTTTTCTCTTCTCTCTCTCTCTCTTTCCTCTCCTTTTTATTTCCTCTCCCCTCTACTCTGCGTTTCCTCTCATCTTTATTTACTCTCTCCCCTACTCTTCATTTCCCCCCTCTCTCTCTCTCTCTCTCTCCCACTCTCTCCTCTCTTTTTCTCTCTCTCTCTCTCTCTCACTTGCGCGCTGTGCCTCTCTCTCTTCTCTCTCCCTCTCCTACTCTCTCTCCCACTCTGTCTTTCTCTACTCTCTCTCCCACTCTATCTTTCTCTCCTCTCTCTCCCACTCCCCCCCCCCCCTCTCTCTCTCTCTCTCTCTCTCTCGCTGCCGCGGCAGCGTGCCCCTCTCTCTCCCTCGCACTCTCTCTCTCTCTCTCTCTCTCTCTCTCTCTCTCTCTCTCTCTCTCTCTCTCTCTCTCTCTCTCGCTCTCCTACTCTATCTTTCTCTCCTCTCTCTCTCACTCCCTCTCTCTCTCTCTCTCTCTCTCTCTCTCTCTCTCTCTCTCTCTCTCTCTCTATCTCTCTATCTATCTCTCTCTCCCTCTCTCTCACGCTGCCTGCTCCCCTCTCTCTCTCTCTCTCTCGCGTGCTACCGCGGCAGTGCGCCCCTCTCTCTCCCTCCCGCTCTCTCCTCTCTCCCTCCCACTCTCTCTCTCTCTCTCTCTCTCTCTCTCTCTCCTACTCTATCTTTCTCTCCTCTCTCTCCCACTCACCCCCCTCTCTCTCTCTCTCGCGCTGTCGTGGCAGTGCGCCCCTCTCTCTCCCTCCCACTCTCTCTCTCTCTCTCGTTCTCCTACTCTCTCTCTCTCTCTCTCTCTCTCTCTCTCTCTCTCTGTGTCTCGCCCCTCTATCTTTCTCTCTCTCCTTTCTCTCCTCTCTCTCCCACTCCCCTCTCTCTCTCTCTCTCGCTACCGCGATAGCGTGCCCCTCTCTCTCCCTCCCACACACACTCTCTCTCTCTCGCTCTCCTACTCTCTCTCCCTCTCTCTCTCTCTCTCTCTCTCACCCCTCTATCTTTCTCTCTCTCTCTCTCGCGCGGTGCCGTGACAGCGCGCCCCTCTCTCTCGCACTCCGTCCCACTCTCTCCTCTCTCCCTCCCACTCTCTCTCTCTCTCTCGCTCTCTACTCTCTCTCTCCCACTCTATCCCACTCCTTCTCTCTCTCGCGTTGCTCGCCCCCCTCTCTCTCGCAGCTCCCTCCCACTCTCTCCTCTCTCCCTCCCACTCTCTCTCTCTCTCTCTCTCTCTCTCTCTCTCTCTCTCTCGCTCTCCTACTCTCTCTCCCACTCTATCCCACTCCCCTCTCTCTCTCACTCTCTCTCTCTCTCTCTTACACACGCTGCTACGGCAGTGCGTCCCTCTCTCTCCCTCCCACTCTTTCTCTCTCTCTCTCTCTCTCTCTCTCTCTCCTACTCTCTCTCCCTCTCTCTCTCTCTCTCTTGCCCCTCTATCTTTCTCTCTCTCCTTTCTCTCCTCTATCTCCCACTCCCCCCCCTCTCTCTCTCTCTCTCTCTCTCTCTCTCTCTCTCTCTCTCTCTCTCCCTCCCACTCTCTCTCTCTCTCTCTCTCTCTCTCTCTCTCTCTCTCTCTCTCTCGCTTTCCTACTCTCTCTCCCCCCCTCTCTCTCTCTCGCTCTCTTCTGGCTCTCCTACTCTCTCTCTCCCTCTCTCTCTCTCTCTCTCTCTCTCTCTCCCTCGCCCTCTATCTTTCTCTCTCTCTCGCGCACTACCATGGCAGCGCGCCCCTCTCTCTCGTGCTCCCTCCCACTCTCTCCTCTCTCCCTCCCACACACACACACTCTCTCTCTCTCTCCTACTCTCTCTCCCACTCTATCCCACTGCCCTCTCTCTCTCTCTCTCGCGCTACCGTGGCAGTGCGCCCCTCTCTCTCCCTCCCACTCTCTCCTCTCTCCCTCCCACACACACAGTCTCTCTCTCTCTCGCTCTCTTACTGTCTCTCCCCCTCTCTCTCTCTCTCCCCTCTCTCTCTCTCTCTCTCTCTCTCTCTCTCTCTCTCTCTCTCGCTGTCGCGGCAGCGTGCCCCTCTCTCTCCCTCCCACTCTTTCTCTCTCTCTCTCGCTCTCCTTCTCTCTCCCCCCTCTCTCTCTCTCTCTCTCTCTCTCTCTCTCTCTCTCTCTCTCTATCTATCTTTCTCTCTCTCCTTTATCTCCTCTCTCTCCCACTCCCCTCTCTCTCTCTCTCTCTTGCGCGCTGCCCTCTCTCCTCAGGGGGGTCACTATGTATAAACCCTCTATATCACGTGCGTTCAAGGCCTATATTTAAAATCCCTTATCTGTAAATTTTTTCATTAATAAAATGTACCCCTTTTCTATACAAATCTATAAATTTTTTCAAAAACTATTTTAAATAGTCCCTTATGTATATTTATTTCTGTTTTCTGTAAATTTTAGAAATAAAAAATATCCTTCTGTTGAACTCACGTGATAGGGTTACATATGATGAGTGACCCCCCCGAGCCTCTCTCTCCCTCCCACTCTCTCTCTCTCTCTCTCTCTCTCTCTCTCTCTCTCTCTCTCTCTCGCTCTCCTACTCTCTCTCCCTCTCTCTCTCTCTCTCTCTGTCTCTCGCCCCTCTATCTTTCTCACTCTCCTTTCTCTCCTCTCTCTCTCTCTCTCTCTCTCTCTCTCTCTCTCTCTCTCTCTCTCTCTCTCTCTCTCTCTACTCTCTCTCTCTCTCTCTCTCTCTCTCTCTCTCTCTCTCTTCGGGAGGAGCTTTCATGTACTTGTGATATTGTATTGCTCAGGTCCCATAGGCCGGTTTTGGTCTTCAGAGGACGATAATATATTCTTCTTCTTCTTCTTCTTCTCTCTTGCCCCTCTATCTTTCTCTCTCTCTCTCGCGCGCTGCCGCGGTAGTGCGCCCCTCTCTCTCGCGCCCGTCCCACTCTCTCCTCTCTCCCTCCCACTCTCTCTCTCTCTCTCTCTCTTTCTCTCTCTCTCTCTCTCTCTCTCGCTCTCTTACTCTCTCTCCCACTCTCTCCCACTCTCCCCCCTCTCTCTCTCTCTCTCTCTCTCTCTCTCTCTCTCTCTCTCTCTCTCGCGTGCTGCCGCGGTAGTGCGCCCCTCTCTCTCCCTCCCACTCTCTCTCTCTCTCTCTCTCTCTCTCTCTTGCTCTCCTACTCTCTCTCCCTCTCTCTCTCTCTCTCGCGCTACCGTGGCAGCGCACCTCTCTCTCCCCCTCCCACTCTCTCCTCTCTCCCTCCCACTCTCTCTCTCTCTCTCTCTCGCTCTCCTACTCTCTCTCTCTCTCTCTCTCTCTCTCTCTCTCTCTCTCTCTCGCTGCCGCGGCAACGCACCCCTCTCTCTCCCTCCCACTCTCTCCTCTCTCTCTCGCGCTCCCTCCCACTGTCTCCTCTCTCCCTCCCACTCTTTTCTTCTCTCTCTCTCTCTCTGGCGCGCTCCCTCCCACTCTCTCCTCTCTCTTTTCCACTCTTTTCTTCTCTCTCTCTCTCTCGCGCTCCCTTCCACTCTCTCCTCTCTCCCTCCCACTCTCTCCTCAATCTCATTGGATGGTCCCTACTATGAGGTAGGTAAGGATTTGAGATGGAGCATGCAATTTTTAAAGATTGGAAAGACTCGGCATGTGGTTTTTAATGATAAACATAATGTATACTACAACATCAAAGAATTGAAAGAATATGCCAATGTACCAAGCTCTATTCCTTCAGAGATTGATGATTCCAATGCACTCAACTATAGCACTGATGTCTTATCAGAAGTCGATGAGTTCATTGGTACCGAGAAAGAAAAATATTTCGCAAGTGATGCCTTGTCCGGGGTGGATGAGTTCATGCACATTGAGAACTTGGGCAAAGATGTCAAAAGTGATATCTTTTCAAGCATGGATGGCTTCATGGATACTGATAAAGTTCTTGGAGTCAAACCAAGTAACTATGGAATTATGGAAATCATGCACGATAGTATAATGAGTGATGTTCTCTCTGGAGTAGAGGAGTTTCAAGACTATGGAGTTATGAAATCCATAGAAAGTGCATTAATGAGTGATGTTCTCTCAGGAATAGATGAGTTTGAAGATCATTCTGGACACTCTATCACCACTGACTATGGAGTTATGAAATCCATAGAAAGTGCATCAATGAGTGATGTTCTCTCAGGAATAGATGAGTTTGAAGATCATTCTGGACACTCTAATGCCATTGTGACAAGTGGTTCTACGATTGTATCAAAAGTAGGGATGAGATCAACAAAGGACTATTCGGTATTTGACTTTGATTGTGAAACAGTTAATGTTACAAATGGTTTGATGAATGTATCCAAAGCAAGGATGACATCAACAAAGGACTATTCAGTATTTGACTGTCAGAGTGATAAGATCAAGGATGCAACATCTCATGAAAACAACATGACAAATAAATCTTACAAGGAGAAGTACACAAATCCAAATAAGAATGTACAGAAGGTCCCAAAACGGCGGACATACAGATGCATGAAACGACAATGAGTCCAGGCAGATCCAGAAAAGCAACCAAAGAGAATAAGAGTAATGAATGAAGATGTTATGCTAAAAGCAATGCGATCTACATGCTGTAAGCGTAGATGTATGCGATCCATTAACTTACATGACATCAAGGGTTGTAGAGAACATGTCTGGCAAAGGAAAGGAAGCAGAAGAAATGAATACCTACTCACGAGATTGTCTTGCTTTCTTGTAAATGATAAGAGAAGGCAAAGTTCAGGACAACAGATAAGGCCTCTTATAAATGGAAAAAGTGTTTGCAATAATGCATATCGCATTATTACAGGATTATCACATGGCACATATTGGAATTTGGCTAATAAAGCAAATCATGGCTACGTTCTTCTTGAATATTGATAAGCTCAATGGTAAAGGCTTTCACACATGGCAGATGAAAGTTAAGTTTGCATTGATGAGGGAAAACCTCTAGGAGCTTGTCAAACCTGCTTCAACTTCTTCTTCAACAACCTCTAATGCTAGAGAATCCTCAGCTCCTACACACCCGGCACGAGATCCTGCTAGAGAGGAGAAAACACCATATTAGAGAATTTGGAAAATCCTGATAATTTGGGAACTTTTGAGGGGTTGTAATTATGTAACATTCAATGTTTTTCATTGATTTTTCCCATAGATTTGGGAGTCCATCCAAATCTTGCAAATGTGCATGGTTTGCATCAACATAAATAAAATGTCAAATGTTGAGGTTTCGACCAATGCATGGTATTTTTTGAGGGGTTACAATTACAATGCATTGAGTGCACTCCATTGACTTTCTCCCTGGATTTGGCCGTGTATATGAAATTCACAATTTGGAGTGTGCTTGTTCTGCATTAGCCGAGAAAAAGACATCATATGTTTGAGTTTAATGAAGCATTTTTTGCCTCTTCTCAAAAAAAGGTGGTGTTCAGAAACACCATTTTAGTTTAGTTGGAGAAAAAGTAAGAATGCAACACTAGTCCTTGATATTTTGTCGAGTGTGCAAAACTTGCAACCACAAAGCAATGGTCTGCAAAAAAAAAGATAAAGAAAAAAGATCAATGTCATACCTTCCAAATACTTGTCAGTA